>NW_028242866.1:0-147706 GCF_964263255.1 Lissotriton vulgaris
TTAATTATTAATTGCTTCTACACACACACACACACACACACACACACACACACACACACACACACACACACACACACACACACACACATACATGTTTATATCACTCTATGAAGACCAGTGAAAAAAACCTACATTATGAGGGCCACCCTTTCTGATCATCAGAGAATCAAAATGATCATACATTTTATGTTTATACTATAATGACAGTATGAAAGTTATATCAGATTTTCAAAAAACGATTATGGGAATAGTTTTGAGACTTTCTGACATAACCCCCTTATGAGGACCGCACATGTCCCGTATCCAAGAGTTATGAAGACCATTTTTACACACTACATAAAGACAGCAAACAGCTTTACGAGGACCGGTGTGTGTTTTTATACAAGGCTGTTTATGAGGACCAGATTATATTTTACATATAGTGTCTTCCAATTTGGTACAGTATATATTTGTCAAAAAAACAGCCTTTATTTGGATCCCTTTCGTATGTGACTGACAATTTATTACAGAATACATATGCATTTAGCAAACACTGCTTTCTTATTTCATCCAGCGTATATTTAACTGACCATACTGGATTTCAAATAGTGTATTATTTAGACAATACCTTTAAAAAATAGTTCCTAACTGCTAAAATATCCATCTTTTCACTGTGTTTCCCTTTGAATTTGTGTTGTTCTGCATCCTCAATTCAGTTGGTATTTTGTACATTTGCGAAGTGAAGAGCTGTTTTTCAGTTTCCAGCCACATGTGCTATATTCTTAAAGTGGTAAAAAATGTAGGGCCCGGATTAGGCATTGTAGCCCTTGTAAAACTGCAGACGGGATCTCCATCTCGTTTGTGAAGGTGTATCCTATTCATCCAACTCTAATTATGGCATCTGACAATTTGTAAGTAAATTCTGTCCATAAATTGTGAAAAGCTGGTTAAACGTCAACTTCAACATAAGAACTTGAGGTCGCTCAGATAAGACCTGGAAGGCAAGAGTAGATCTTTAAAATGGGGATACATAGGTGTTTGTCTTTCTGTAGCTATGAGTTTTACACATGTTTAGGTGCCTGATATGTCTGTGTTTCTATTGCCATCATATGGATCATATCTTAGTGTGTGTCAAAAAAGTGTGATCTGTTATCCATCACAACGAGGACCATATGATATTGTGTGTTAAACATCTGACCCTATTCTCATAGCAATTACCTCACCATTAGGTCTGATGCAAATTTGTGCTGTTATCAAAGCTACTGTTATCAAGCATGAATTTCTTTTCTATTCAATAAGGACTATATCACCTAGTATATTACAATTGCATGTGGTTTTACCATTCACACTGAGAAACAGATAATATGGCATGCTACAAGATTTTGTTCTTTGGTACATCACATTGAGGGCCACATCATGGTGTTTGTTAGTAATATGAGCCTATTATGCCTATTCATCACAGAGGACATTTTCATACTGTGTATTGCAGGGTTGTGCATGCTTTAAACATCACCAGGAGAAAAATATTATGGAGTGTGTTACAAGTCAATGCTTGTTAGACCAGTCAGCCTTAGGGTGGTCGTCCCCAAAGCTGATTGCCTTCACCCCCACTATATTTCTGAATTTGCTTTTGTTGGCCTTAGGACTGCTAACCAGTGCTAAACTGCTTGTTCACATTCCCTAAAACATGATAAAATTGGGCTACAGACCCCATTGTCACATTTAATTTATTTGCAAGTACCTAGTAAAGTAATATTGCATGTACACCCACGGCCTGTAAATTAAATGCTATTAGTGTCCCTACAGCACTTTTTGAGCCACCCACTTAAGTAGACTTTTTTTAACCTGTCCCTGGTCTGCCAGTGCAGCTTGTGGGTGCAATTTTAAACTGCCATTTCCACCTGTCAAACTAAACCTTTTACCAAGCGTAAACCATTCTGTTGAGTACATATAAGTCACCTATAGGGTAGGCCCTCAAAAGCACATAGGGCAAGGTGCAGTTTACTTAAAAAAGTTGGACATGTAGTTTTTAATCTGACCTGTCCTGGTAGTCACTATTGCAAGGCCTGCCTCTTTCATAGCATACCATTGGGTACCTTATTACATTTAATAAGTGTTAATTTTTTATTGGGAGCAGGTAGGAAAGTCATGAATGGTATCAGAGTAATTTAAAACCATCTTGAATGGTAAATTCATATTTCAATCCTCAATTTTAAAAATGCCACTTTTTAGAAAGTTGGAAACAAGAAAAAGGTCTGGACGTACGTTTTTGAATAAATACATTCATAAATAACCACCTTAGATTCTCAAGTAGTTATATTGTTTTCCTTACACTTGTTATTTGTTCATTTATTTGTGGAACAAACAAGATGGATATTTCTTTCATGTCTTAAAGAAGAACAATTAGTACCAACATATATCAACAACACAATGGTGACAGTACTTTGGACATATAACAAATACTTAGGAAATGACCAAACATGACAAAACAATAGACCAGTCCTTATTTTAACATAAAGAACAATGGCGGTACAATTCAGTTATGTGTTTCACTACATACACCTGCCATAACCAGCGAATCAGTTAAACAGTTACACCAGGCCTAAATGTCCTGTTTGTACTCGGTATGGGTCGGTTGATTGGTGGTGATTATTGCTGGCTGGGTGGGGTCGACACATTTCAGAACCCTATTTGATTTCAGGGTTCTCCTCAGGACCAGGACTTGGTCATTCACATTTGAGGTGAGGGAATTCTCACGGGTGATGATGCCTTATGAACTCAAGGGGTGTGGTCCTTTTTCTCTTGTTGTGTCCAGAAATGACTGCGGCGGTTGCTGGTGCTTCAATATGATATTCATGCTTCAAAATAATTAGATGATGACAGGGGGGACTTGTTAATGGCTTTCAAGCTGTAGCTTTGTGAATGGTTCTCATGGGGGCCCCACATGGTTCCTCTCCTCATGTACGATGTACATCCTATGTACTCTGTCCCTGTTGTAAATCACAGATACCCCTTTATCTAAATCCTCCCCCCACCACCAAGTATAAATCACCCAAATCTTTTTCACTTGCCCTTATTAATGTCCGCTCGCTCGGGAAACACCGACAGGACGTAGCCGACCTGATGGAGGACAATAGTTTAGACTTACTATTTATGACAGAAACTTGGATGGATAGTTCGTCCGATCCAGATATAGTGATTGCAGCTCCAAAAGGCTTTTCCATCCATAGACTGGACAGACAACGCAAGAAAGGTGGTGGGATTGCCGTCATTTTACGCGACACTTTTATCGCCAGAACCAACATGATCTCACTACCATCCTGTGAAGCTCTGCATTTTTCTATCAAACTGACTCCCTCCCATAACTTTAATGGCATCCTTTTGTATCGTCCACCAGGATCAAGGACCGGATTCATTTCCAACCTCAGGTCCATTCTGGAATCTTCAGCCCTTGATAGTTCCCTCACTGTCCTCAGTGATTTTAACTTTCATTTTGACAAAACAGAGGACAAAGATACTGCTGTGCTTCTAGGAGATATGACCGCCTTTGGTCTCCCATTGTTGGTCAAATCATCCACACATGACGGGGGCCATATATTGGATGGCATTTTTACCAACTCACAGGATTTACAAGTCTCTCAAATCCTTCCAGTTACTTGGTCAGACCACCATGCCATCATGGCGTCACTAACCATTCAAGACATTGGAGCCTCCACACTACCATCCAACTCTCAACAGTCCTTCCAGGCGTGGAATGACATTGATAGTTCCAGCCTGAAAACTCTCTTAACCAAATCCACTCCCCCTCTATCAACCGACCCTAACACCGCCACCTCTCAATTCTATGAGTGGGTGGGCTCGGCGGCATCCTCCCTGGCCCCGGTTAAACAACGGTCTCGCAATAGATCTACCCCGTCGGCCCCCTGGTATTCGGAGGCCTTAAGAGAACAAAAACAACAGTGTAGGAATAAGGAGAGGCACTGGAGGAAAGACTACTCTGTTGAAGCCAAAATTAAGTATAAAGAAACGGTAGCCAAATATAAAACTATGATTAATGAGGCCAAGAAAAAATTCTTTTGCGTTAGAATCGAAATGGCCAAAAACTCCAATAAAGCTCTGTACGAAACTACTAAGCAGCTAGCAGGATTCTCCACAAACCTGACTCCACCTCCCTCACAACCCCTCTGTGACGCCATAGCCAGCTTCTTCTTTAGTAAAGTCAACGACATCTATTCTGCCTTTGCTAATAACACCAAACTCCCTCCCAACTTGTCGACCGCCGCCCATACTGGACCCATCCTCTCTCAGTTTGCAGAAATTTTTAGTTCCCAGATTGCTGATATTATATCCACCATTAGATCAGGTTCTGCTCTTGACCCCTGTCCATTTAAAGTACTGCTACCTGTTATTGAAACGGTTCTTTCTGCCATCACCTCTATCTGCAACGCAGTGTTTAGTACAGGCACTTACCCTGATATTCTAAAAAGAAACCTCATTAAACCACTCTTAAAGAAGCCACATCTCGACATGGAAGAACCTAAGAGCTATCGACCTATTGCCAGCCTACCAGTACTGGCTAAAAAAGCTGAAAAAGCTCTGAATCAACAACTCTCCGCGTTCTTAGAGCAACATAATTTACTTGATGAATCCCAGTTTGGCTTTCGCCAATTCCATGAGACGGAGACGGCTCTGATCAAAGCGGTGGATGATATTAGATCCATCCGCGATGCTGGGGGTACAGCAGTCTTGATACTGCTTGATTTATCGGCAGCCTTCGACACGGTCGATCATGCTACGTTGATCGACCGTGTCGAAAACATGGGTGTCCAGGAAAATGGCAGTAAACTTCTGGCCTCTTTTCTGGCCAATAGAACCCAGGTGGTCACAATGGGACCCTTTCACTCTTCCACCTGGTCCCTGCCATGTGGAGTACCTCAAGGCTCATCCCTAAGTCCGACACTTTTCAACATCTATGTGTCGGACTTAGCCAATGTTATTCGTGCACATGGGATGAGCCTTACTACCTATGCAGATGACACACAGTTGGTCCTTGCCATTAAGAACAACGGCCATAAAATAGCGGAAGATCTTAAATCAGGCATGGTAGCAATTGGGAGCTGGATGGCTTCCAATTGCCTAAAATTAAATTCCGACAAGACAGAAGTAGTCATCTTCGGACCGCTGACTCCGGAATGGTCATCCAATTGGTGGCCATCCTCATTAGGCTCGCCTCCCAAGCCTGTCAGTAAGGTGAGGAACCTGGGAGTCATTTTTGATAACCGCCTCACTTTCCATCCACACGCTAACCAGATCACCTCCTCAGCCTTCCACAAACTAAGACTCATCAAAAAAATCCTCCCCTTTCTTCCTGATACAGCTGGTAAAACCCTGGTTACTTCCCTTGTATTGTCCACCTTGGATTACTGCAATGCTTTATTCCTCAATGCACAAGAAGGAGTTTTAAACAAAATGCAAATTATACAAAACTCAGCTGCCAGGCTACTGGGAAAAATTCCCAAATATCAATCCGCCTCGGACACAATCAGAGAGTTACACTGGTTACCCATCAGAAACAGAATAAAATTCAAAACTCTCTGTATTGTGTACAAGGCCTTGCATAATATGGGACCAGCATATCTTGTCCAAAATCTGATTCCCTATTGTCCGTCCAGAACACTACGTTCTTCAAGTCTAATTGATCTTGTGGTTCCTCGGACCAAAACTGTTTCTGGGGTGACAGAAGATTCCTGGTGTCAGCTCCAAAATTGTGGAACACGCTGCCCCATTTGATTAAAGCCAGTCCTTCCCTCTGGTCCTTTCGTAAGCAACTTAAGACCTGGGTCTTTAATCACTAGACTCAGCTCCCCCCTCTCAGGTTAAGTATTACAGATATCTTAGCGCCGAGACGCCCATGGGCCTTTGTTCACGCTTTAGAAATATCATTAATAATAATAATAATAATATGTGAAGCAAATGTTTTCTGGCAGAAACCGTGATGCATTGACATTTTTGTGCAGTGTAATGCCAGTGGCGGGGAACACAAGTATTTCAATGACTTCCGCATTGTTGGCATACCAGGGAGAGATGATGCAGCAGAGGAGGAACTCGATCGAGAACTTATACATAATTGAAGGAGCTGAGCCCTTCATTGAAAGACTCGCAATCCCCACCGCCGGCATTACACTGCACAAAAATTTCATAAGGCTGCCTTAAGATGCTTGATAGAGGCAGAACTGTATCCAATTCTGAGTGCACTCCTGACAGAGATTGTTCCTCTTAGGTGCTGATAGGCAGGAGTTGTTTTTGATAGTTTAGTCCATTAAAATGATTATATCACATTTCATATTGCAACATTGTGCGCTATTAAATCCTTTATTGAAAAAGCATCATGAATCACAGCAGGGTCATGGTTGCGGGGCGGCCTGGCGGCTGCGCATGGTGTGCCGGGATGACAGGCATTGGATTTGTTATTTTCGGGTGGCGTTTCTCAATGTACCCGTGTCGAGTATGTGCTTTTCATTAATTATGCAAGTTTAGAAACTTAGTAGAACTTAAATGTTTATCTGTTATTAAGATAAATATTTATACATATTTTTGATGACCCTATATATTTTGTGATCATGTGAAAGGCTAAGGTAAATCATGCACTTGTGTTAATTTATTTACGCTGCCTAGACCTATTAATGCCAGGCTTTCTTCCAAAGGTTCTAGGCATCGTACAAGGTCCAACAAAGTCTTTTCACTATGTTTACTCATATGCGAGCTTGGTGTTTATAGGTGATATGGTATAATCACCAAGTATGTATTGGCTTTGAGAAAGACCAGTTTGGTTGAAACGCGTCAGCCGAATAAAACTTTCTTTGAAAACCTTAAAAAAAAAAGAACCAGCAGGGTCAAAATCACAATCTTGCCAGTGGTTTTCTCCTGCTCTGTAAAATGACCATAGCTTTGATTTTTACAGGTGTGTTGGTATGTTATATGTGTGAGCTACTATTATCATACTTTGGATCAAGTCATGGTGTGCATCACAGCAGTTTGATTTTATCCATCATAATGAGGACCACATGATGTTGTGTGTTACACAACTGAGCTTTTTCCTATCACTGTGATGACCACCCCACTAGGTCTGTTGCAAAAGTGTGCTAGTACCTAAAGTACTGTTACCAAGAATTAACTTCTTTCCATAACAAATAGGAATATATCTCAATGTATGTAACAAATTAATTTGGGTTTATCAAGTGCAATGAGCACTAGATGCCATGACATGTTTCAAGATCGCTTGTTTTGATACGTCACATTAAGGAGCACATCATGCTATCTGTTACTACATGAGAGATTGTCTATTTATCATAGAAGGTAATTCTCACATAGTTTTACATGGATGTGCATGTTTTAAATATCACCAGGAGGGCAATATCATGCAGTGCACTACAGCTGCATGTTGGTTTATTTCTTCATTTGTAATTAATCGCAGAGACTTTGTGATGTGCTGGCATACAATAACAAGGCTACCGTAGCATTCTTAATAGACATGGACCAATTCCTCATTACAACTGTATTCATGTGAGATTGGTCCGTCCTATCTGGTGTCACTAAATATGATTTGTTTAAGACTTTTAGTCCATCAAACTCATAACGACATCACAGTGCATGATTTAACTCTCTGTTATATTACACCACACTCTGATGAAAAAAAACTCTTGCGTGTTTTTATCCATCAAAATGAGGACTACATTGTGGTATGCAATTCAGATGACCATGTGTGTAAATTGTGAGGTTTTATACATTGCAAAAAGGAGCATAGCAAAGCACATGTTACAGTTTTCTTTTGTGTTTCTAACATGTAGTAGACACTGCCACAACTTTACATGTGTATCAAGCATATGAACCTTTCTTCTGGACACTGAAAACCATTTCATATTTTGTGTATCACAAGAAGGTGCTCTTTTATGCTTTACAATTGCTCCTATATAAAGGTGGCTTATGCTCCTATGTGCACTTATAGGTCACACTGAGGACCATGTTAAATTGTGTGAGACAGGTTTGTGTACCTTTATCTGCCACAAGAAATATTGTGGTGCCTATTACAGAGGTTGGCGTTTTTATCTATCACAATGAAGACTGTATCAAGATGTGTGTCATAATTGTGTGTTTTTATTCAACACAATGAGGACCACACTTTGGTTCATTTTAGACATGTGTGCTTCTGCTATCACAGAGACACACCATGTGATATTGAACAAGTTCATGTTAATGTAGCTTAATTAGAAGTACTACATTATTGTGATTTAGTTTTATTGCACATTCCTTTAACAGTAAGCTCCATTAGCAGTAAGCTTCTTTAACATTATGTTGGGTATTAGTAAAGCGTTTTTATCCATCACAATGAGGACTGTATCAAGATGTGTATAACAACTGTGTGTTTTTATCCAACACAATGAGGTCACATTTTTGTGCAGTTTAGACAAGTGGGCTTCTTCTATCACACAGTCGCATCATGTTCAATTGAACAAGTTCATGTTAATTTAGCCATCATTAAAAGTATGACATTAATGTGAATTAGTGTTATCACATATTCCTTTAACAGAAAACTCCTATGACATTATGCTGTGTATTAGTAATGTATATGATCTTAAGTAACTAAAAGAATCTATATTGTATTGTATCTTGGAAATGTGTGCACTCATCCATCACAATGAGGGCTCTATACAGGCCTGGTCCCTAGGACATGCACTATCCAGCCAATCGACCATCATAAAAAAGCACAGGTGCTAATGTGCACCGGTATACATTTACACTTGCAAAAAGATGACTAGTGAATGTGAGTAAATACTTCTGTGTGTGGGGTTAGTGAATTTCAGAGGGCCTTGTTGTTCTGCAAAGTATTTGTGTGCCTGCAAATGTGCTACTTTGTAACTGTCCACAAACATTTCTTCAGCCCATTCCAACCCAGGGAACAATCTGATATTCACTCCTAACACGTGCCAGATTAAATCTGTTTCCAGGGTTGGAAGTGGAAGCAATCAGACTAAAAATTGGAAATAGCATAGATGAAGAGATTATTCCATAGGGGAAAATGTTTTTAAAATGTTATTACTTCTACTTGCTTCAGAATATTTCCCAAAATCTAAGCATTCAAACTTGTTCAAGGGAAAATGGAATTCTCAAAAGAAAATGAAGACTACCCCTTGAAATACATCCTCTGTAGCTGTATGCTAACTGTCCCCGAGGCAACCTTTGTGAATTAAAAAGCAGCTTGCTCATGTAATCCAAAATTATAATAAATGTAGCACTTGGTGTAGTGAATTGAGTAAATGTAAATGTATAGTATTTATATAGCACACTCCTACCCAGAGGCCTCATAGCGCTGTATTCATACCGCTGTGGAACCCATCCCGGCATTCCTGTGAAATGTCTACTCCTGGGCACCCCCAAGGTGAAGCCAGGCATCCAAGCGCTGCTGGGGCCGTTGTGGAGATTAAGCAAGCTATTGCCCACAGTCACAGAGTGGGACCCATGATTAGACTAGGCACCGAGGCAAGAATTATCAGGTCCGAGGAAATTGAGTCCAAGAACCACCGAGGCGGGAATTGAACCCTAGTGCCGGGCCAGACCTCTGCATCAGGGTCTGCCGCTCTAACCATTGAGCCACGCTTCTCCAGTAAATGATAAAGGAGTATAAAAGGTGTTTGTCTATATGAATCACAGCAGGGTCACAATCACAGTCTTTCCAGTGGTTTGCTCATACCCTGCACAATGACCATAGCTTGGAGTGTTATAGGTGTTTTGGGGTTTTATATAAGTGAGCTACTATTATACTTTGAATTGAGTCTTGGTGTGCATCACAATTGTTTGTTTGTATCCATCACAACGAGGACTATATGATGTGTGTTTTATATCTGAGCTTTTGTATATCACTGTGAGGACCACCCCACTAGGTCTGTTGAAAAGTTGTGCTATTATCTAAGCTATTGTTACCAAGAATGAAATTATTTCCAATTGAATAGAATTATACTACATTGTATGTTATAAATTAATTTGGGTTTATTAAGTGCAATGATCACTAGATGCCTTGAAGTGTTACACGATTGTTTGCCTTGATACATCACATTAAGGAGCACATCATGCTGTCTGTTAGTAATATGAGACAATATCTATGTATAACAAAAGACAATCTCATGCAGAGTTTTACAAAGATGTGCATGCTTAACCATCACCAGTGGGGCAATAGCATGCAGTGCACTAAAACTGCATGTTGATTTACCTCTTCATTTGTAATTCATTGCAGAGAATATGTGATGTGCTTGCCTATCATCATAAGGCTGCCTTAAGATACTTCATAGAAACAGACCTGTTCCTCATTAAGACTGCATTCCAGTGAGAGACTGGTCCTCCCTGGTGTCAATAAATATGAATTGTTTAAGAACTGTAGTCCATCAAACTCATTACAGCATCACACTGCATGTTTTAACTCGGTGTGCTATTACACTGCACTCTAAAACAAAAACACAACAGTGTTGTTATCCATCAGAATGACGACTACATTGTGGTAGGCAATTCATGTGTATAGCGTGTAAGCTTTTATGTAATGCAAAAAAGGGCACATCATGGCGCATGTTACAGAATTGTGTTGAGATTTTTAACATATTATAGACCCTGCCACAACTTTATAAGTGTATCAATCATATGAACATCTGTTCAGGACACTAAAAACAACTTCATATTGTGTGTCACAACATTGTGCTCCTTTATGCTTTGCAATTGCTCCTATATATATGGGGATTATGCTCCTATGTGCACTTTATAGGTTAAACTGAGGATCATATTACATTGTGTGAGACAGGTTTGTGTGCATTTGTCTGCCAGAGGAAATATGCTGCCTATTGGAAAGGTTGGTGTTTTTATCCATCACAATGAGGACAATATCAAGATGTGTGTCACAATTGTATGTTTTTATCCAACGCAATGAGGACCATATTTTGGGGCATTTTAGGCATGTGTGCTTCTTGTATCACAGAGGAATATCATGTTGCATTGAGCAAGTTCATGATAATGTAGCTATCATTAAAAATACAACATTAATGTGATTTTGTGTTTTCGCATATTCCTTTAACAGAAAGCTCCTTTAACAGTAAGATGGTTTAACAATATGCTGTTTAGTTGCAGTGTGTATGATCTTAGGTAACTCAAAAAACTATATTGTATTTCATCTTGGAAATGAATGCACTTTTCCATCACACTGACGGCTCTATGCAGACCTGGTTCATAGGACATGAATTTATCTACATCACAAAAAATCCCAAGGGTTAATGTTGTGTGCCTTTATCTGCCACAGGAAATATTATGCTGCCTATTACAGAGGTTAGTACTTTTATCCATTGCAATGAGGACCATATCAAGATGTGTGTCACAACTGTGTATTTTTATCAAACACAATGAGGACACATTTTGGTGCATTTTAGACACGTGTGCTTCTTCCATCACAGAGTAACATCATATTGTATTGAACAAATTCATGTTAATTTAGCCATCATTGAAAGTACCACATTAATGTGAATTATTGTTATCACTTATTCCTTTAACAGAAAACATCTATAATATTATGCTGTGTATTAATAAAGTGTATGACTTGAGTAACTAAAAAAAAAGTATATTGTATTGTACTTTGGAAATGCGTGCACTTATCACTCACAATGATGGCCCTATACAGCCTGGTCCATAGGACATGCATCATCCATCGAACAATCAATCACAAAAAAGCACAGAGGCTAATGTGAACAAGCATATATGTACACTTGGAAAAAGATGACTATTGAATGTGAGCAAACATTTTTTGTGTGTGGATAGTGATCTTCATAGGGCTTTGTTGCTCTGTAAAGTATTTGTGTGCCTCCAAATGTGTTCCTTTGTAACTGTCCACAAACAATTCTTGAGCCTATTCCCACCCAGGGAACAATCTCAGATTCACTTCTAACAAGTGCCGGATTAAATCTGTTTCCAGGATGGAAAGTGAAAGGAATCAGACTAAAAATTGGAGATGGCATAGGTGAAGGGATTGCTTGACAGGGGAAAATGTTTTTCAAATGTTATTACTTCTACTTGCTTTGTAATATTTCCAGAAATGTAAGCATGTAAACGTGTTCAAAGGAAAATGGAATTCTCAAAAGAAAATGAAGGCTAGTCCTTGAAATACATCCTCCTTAGCTATAAGCTAACAGTCAACAAGACAACTTTTGTGAATTAAAAAGCAGCTTGCTCTGTATCCAAAATGATGATAATAAACGAAGCACTTGGTGTTGGGAATAGAGCCAATGATTAAAGGGTATGAAGCTGTTTGTCTACATGAATCACAGCAGGGTCACAATCACAATCTTTCCAGTGCTTTGCTCATACCCTGCACAATGACCATAGCTTGGAATGTTACAGGTGTTTTGGGGTGTTATATAAGTATGCTACTATTATACTTTGAATCAAGTGTTGGTGTGCATCACAATTGCTTGTTTTTATCCATCGCAACAAGGACCGTATGATACTGTGTGTTACATATCTGAGCTTTTTCCTAGCACTGCGAGGACGACACCACTAGGCCTGTTGCAGAGATGTGCTATTATCTAAACTACTGTTACCAAGAATGAACTTCTTTCCATCACATATAGAATTATATTACATTGTATATTACAAATTAATGTGGGTTTATTAAGTACAATGATCACTAGATGCCTTTAAGTGTTACAAGATTGTTTGCCTTGATACATCACATTAAGTAGCACATCATGAATTCTGTTAGTAATATGAGACAGTATCTATGTATAACAGAGGACAATCTCATGCACTGTTTTACAAAGATGTGCCTGCTTTAACCCCTTCGATGCGGCCGCGATTCCCCTGGTGTGCTGTAAACAGCACGAACAGGGGCGGGCCGTGACGAACCCCAGCCGTCATCAGCACACGAGCACCGTAGTGCATGACGGCTGGGGTTCGTCATGAGCATGGAAGGGGTTAACCATCACCAAGAGGGCAATATCATGAGGTGCACTAAAACTGCCTGATGGTTTACCTCTTCATTTGTAATTCATTGCAGAGAATTTGTGATGTGCTTGCATACGATCATAAGGCTGCCTTAAGATACTTCATAGACACAGACCTGTTCCTTATTAAGACTGCATTCCAGTGAGAGACTGTTCCCCTCTGGTGTCAGTAAATATGAATTGTTTATGAAGAGTAGTCCATCAAACTCATAACAGCATCACACTGCATGTTTTAACTCTGTGTGCTATTACAATGCACTCTGAAAGAAAAAAATCACATGCTTGTTTTTATGCATCAGAATGAGGACTATATCGTGGTAGGCGAATATTCATGGGACCATGTATATAGCATATAAGTTTTTATGTATTGCAAAAAAGGGCACATCATGACGCATGTTACAGAATTGTGTTGAGATATTGAGATTATGCTCCTATGTGCACTTTAAGGGTTAAACTGAGGACCATATTAAATTGTGTGAGACAGGTTTGAATGTCTTTATCTGCCAGAGGAAATATGCTGCCTATTAGAGAGGTTGTTGTTTTTATCCATCACAATGAGGACCTTATCAAGATGTGTCACAATTGCATGTTTTTATCCAATGCAATGAGGACCATATTTTGGGGCATTTTAGCCATGTGTGCTTCTATCACAGAGAAATATCATGTTGCATTGCGCAAATTCATGATAATGTAGCTATCATTAAAAATACCACATTAATGTGATTCAGTGTTTTCGCATATTCCTTTAACAGAAAGCTCCTTTAACAGTAAGATGCTTTAACAATATGCTGTTTAGTTGTCATGTGTATGATCTTAGGTAACTCAGAAAACTATATTGTATTTTATCTTGGAAATTAATGCATTTTACCATCACACTGACTGCTCTATGCAGGCCTGGTCCGTAGGACATGAATTTATCACCATCACAAAAAATCCCAAGGGCTAATGTTGTGTGCCTTTATCTGCCACAGGAAATAATATGCTGCCTATTACAGAGGTTAGTGTTTTTATCCATCACAATGAGGACCGTATCAAGATGTGTGTCACAACTGTGTGTTTTTATCCAACACAATGAGGACACATTTTGGTGCATTTTAGACAAGTGTGCTTCTTCCATCACAGAGTGACATCATATTGTATTGAAAAAGTTCATGTTAATTTAGCCATCATTAAAAGTACCACATTAATGTGAATTAGTGTTATCACCTATTCCTTTAACAGAAAGCATGTATAACATTATGCTGTGTATTAGTAAAGTGTATGACCTTGAGTAACAAAAAAAACTATATTGTATTGTACTTTGGAAATGCATGCACTTATCCATCACAATGACGGCTCTATACAGCCTGGTCCATAGGACATGCATCATCCATCGAACGATCCATCACAAAAAAGCACAGAGGCTAATGTGAACAAGCATATATGTACACTTGGAAAAAGATGACTATTGAATGTGAGCAAACATTTTTGTGTGTGGATAGTGATCTTCATAGGGCTTTGTTGCTCTGCAAACTAGTTGTGTGCCTCCAAATGTGTTACTTTGTAACTGTCCACAAACAATTCTTGAGCCTATTCCCACCCAGGGAACAATCTGAGATTCACTTCTACAAGTGCCGGATTAAATCTGTTTCCAGGATGGAAAGTGAAAGGAATCAGACTAAAAAGTGTAGATGGCATAGGTGAAGGGATTACTTGACAGGGGAAAATGTTTTTCAAATGTTATTACTTCTACTTGCTTTGTAATATTTTCAGAAATGTAAGCATGTAAACTTGTTCAAGGGAAAATGGAATTCTCAAATGAAAATGAAGCCTACTCCTTGAAATATATCCTCTGTAGCTATAAGCTAATAGTCAACAAGACAACCTTTGTGAATTAAAAAGCAGCTTGCTCTGTAATCCAAAATGATGATACTAAACAAAGCACTTGGTTTTGGGAATTGAGCCAATGATGAAGGGGTATAAAGGTGTTTGTCTACATGAATCACAGCAGGGTCACAATCACAATCTTTCCAGTGGATTGCTCATACCCTGCACAATGACCATAGCTTGGAATGTTACAGGTGTTTTGGGGAGTTATATAAGTGAGCTACTATTATACTTTGAATCAAGTCTTGGTGTGCATCACAATTGTTTGTTTTTATCCATCGCAACGAGGATTGTATGTTGTTGTGTATTACATATCTGAGCTTTTTCCTAGCACTGCAAGGACGACACCACTAGGCCTGTTGCAGAGATGTGCTATTATCTAAACTACTGTTGCCAAGAATAAACTTCTTTCAATCACAAATAGGATTATACTACATTATATTTTTGTCACCGGGTCGTCAAGGGAGGGGTTAAGCCCCGGAAGGAATCAACGTGCAACTTTATTCTTTTATCCCTTTTATTAGGTATGGTTTGAATATGTTTTTATTTTTCACATCCGAGTTCGTCTGTTTACACAGCTAGTAGAGGTTAGGTATGAATACTGCTTCCGTTCTTCCTCTTATGAGGCCACCAGGTCAGTCATGGACTCGTATGTTCCTCGGTCAGAAAACCACTGGTGAACGTCGGAACATCGACAATATGTAGAAGTGTAGAGGGCCAGTGCAGGGAGTATCACCACACTCAAAGAAGCCACCACCACCAAGTGTAGTCCGGTTAACCCACCGGTTTAGCAGAGGTGTGTCCTCTACTTACTTTGGTGCCTTCCAGCCCAGTGCCCGTGAGCAGCCCGCAGCCGGACTGTACCTTGTTCAGCCACATTCCTCCTAGAGCGTGGCAGAGCGAAGCGTGAAACGGTTGGCCTCCTGGCGACTCCTCCTCTGCAGGGGTTACCTCTCCACTTGTTGCAGGCGATGAGGTCCCATTTCTCCATCACGCGCTCTGGTTCACCTGGCTCTCTCCGCGTTCTTTAGGTCTCACTTCTTCCTCAGCATCCGTTCCAACATCCATTTCCGCTTTCATCAGCGGGGCTCTCTCTCCCCATTGGTCAGGGGGCAGAGACGTCATCCGGACTTGCTGACCACCTTCTTCTTGGGTGTCAGAGTCCTGTTCCTTAAAGGGACAGACCGGAGAAAAATCCTGCACACAGAGGAAGAGTACCTCATTCACCATAGTCACCGGGGAGTATGGAATCTCCTCCAATAAGTCATCCTCGACCTTGTGACACAGTTACAAATTCATTTGAGTTCATCATGTGCATCGAGCACCTGATGTCTTAAGATACCTAATAGAAATAAACCTGTTCCTCATTGCATGTGCATTCCTGTGAGAGACTGGTCCCCTCTGTTGTCAATGAATATGAATTACATCACAGTGCGTGTTTTAATTCTGCGCTATAACACCTCACTCTGAAAACAATATCTCACTCATATTTTCATCCATCACAATGAAGACTTCATTGTGTTATGCAATTCATGTGACCACGTGTATAGCATGTGAGCTTTTATCCATTGCAAAAAGGAGCACATCATGACGCATGTTACAGTTTTGTGTTGCCATTTTAAACATGTAATACACACTGCCACAACTTTATATGTTTCAAGCATATGAACGTTTGTTCTGGACACTGAAAACCATTTCATACTGTGTGTCACAAGATTGTGCTCTTTGGTGCTTTACAATAGCTCCTATTTAAATGTGACCTACGGTCCTATAGGCAGTGGTGTAACTAAGAACCATATTAAATTGTGTACAACAGGTTTGTATGCCTTTATCTGTCACAAGAAATATTTTGCTGCCTATTACAGAGATTGGTGTTTTTCCCATCACAATGAGGATTGTATAAAGATGTGTGTCACAATTGTGTGTTTTTATCCAACACAATGAGGACCACATTTTGGTGTATTTTGGACATGTGTGCTTCTTCTATCACAGAGTCACATCAATCAATCAATCAATCAATCAATCAATCATTTGTAAAGCGCACTACATACCTGTGAGGGTCTGAAGGCGCTGGGGGGGCGCTACTGATCAAACAGCCAGGTCTTGAGTACCCTCCTGAAGGTCAGCAGGTCTTGCGTCTGTCGTAAGTTCGGTGGGAGGGTATTCCATGTCTTGGCGGCGAGGTGGGAGAAGGATCTCTCACCGGTGGTTGTTCTTTGGATGTGTGGGATGGTGGCGAGTGAGAGGTCGGCAGAGCAGAGCTGGTGGTTAAGGAAGTAGAAGGAGAGCTGTCTGTTGAGGTAGGCTGGGCCGGTCTTGTGGAGTGCCTTGTGTGTGTGGATGAGGAGCTTGAAGGATATCCTCTTGTTGACGGGGAGCCAGTGCAGGTTTCTCAGGTGGGGGGTGATGTGACCGTGGCGTGGTACATCAAGGATCATTCGTGCCGAAGCATTTTGAATACATCGTAGTCGTTTGTTGAGCTTGGTCGGGGCTCACGTGTAGAGTGCGTTTCTTTAGTCGAGTCTGCTGCTGACGAGGGCCTGGGTGACTGTCTTTCTTGCATCTGTCGGGATCCATCCGTAGATCTTGCGGAGCATGCAGAAAATGTTGAAGCAGGAGGAGGAGACAGCGTTGACTTGCTTGGTCATAGAGAGCGTTGAGTCGAGGATGATTCCCAGCTTGCGTGCGTGGTCGGTGGGTGTCGGGGCTGCCCCCAGTGCCGTCAACCACCAGGAGTCGTCCCAGGCTGAAGAGTTGGAGCTGAGGAGGAACTCCGTCTTGTCCGAGTTCAGCTTCAGATGGCTGGTCTTCATCCAGTCGGCGACGGCCTTCATTCCTTCGTGGAGGTTGGCTTTGGCGGTGATGGGGTCCTTGGTGAGGGAGAGGATCAGCTGAGTGTCATCGGCGTAGGAGATTATGTTGAGGTTGTGCTGTCGGGCTACGTGTGCGAGCGGGACCATGTAAATGTTGAATAGCGTCGGGCTGAGGGAGGATCCCTGGGGTACACCGCAGATGATCTCGGAGGCTTTGGAACGGAATGGGGGAGGGGGACGCTCTGGGTTCTGCCGGAGAGGAAGGAGGTGATCCAATCCAGAGCCTTGTCTCGGACCCCTGCGGCGTCGAGGCGTGCGCGTAGTGTGCGATGGCAGATGGTGTCAAAGCGGCAGAAAGGTCTAGGAGGATGAGTGCTGATGTCTCGCCATTGTCCAGCAGGGTCCTAATGTCGTCGGTGGCGGCGATGAGGGCAGTCTCTGTGCTGTGGTTGCTGCAGAACACTTACTGGGAAGGGTGCGGATTCTGTTTTCTTCGAGGTATCGGGTTAGCTGCCTGTTGACGGCTTTCTCGATGACCTTGGCTGGGAAGGGGAGCAGAGAAATGGGCCGGAAGTTCTTGAGGTCTCTTGGGTCTGCCTTAGGTTTTTAGGTCTCGCCTGCCAATGCGCTTGCGCATTGCTGGCGAGAATTATAGTAAGTGGAAAAGAAAAGTCTACCAAAATGGCTGCGGATCCCATACAGTTCATGTGAGACAGGCGCGTGCACGCCAGCCACATAACACACCACCATTTGTCTGTGCCTCGGCATCAGACATCAAAGGCTGCCGCTCCCCGCCCCCCTCGTGCACATCGCGCACCACCATTTGTCTGTGCCTAGGCATCAGACTTCAAAGACTGCAGCTCCCCCGCCCACCCCGCCACAGCACGCACACAGGGCACTCTCATTCCCTCCCGCACGTACTCTTAAATACATTTTCACTCAAATCTTTGCTTACCCATATCAATTCAGCTTTTTAAGGCTCTCAACATCTGTCACAAGGCTCCCTCCTACACTCACCATTAGGAATCACTACCTTCCTTTTATTTATTTATTTTATGTGTTTTTATATAGCGCAGACTTCACCCGAAGATGTCAGAGCGCTTATTGCTGCACGTCTCTTTCTCTTCGCTGTTGGCCGCTTCCCTTGCACCCATCTGGCATATCTCTCCATGTCCCCTCATACCCGTCTGGCATTCCTCCCCTCGTCCCCTTGTCATTTCCACTGTTTCCTCACCCGTTGCTGCCATTAGTCAATGCCCTCCACCTCCCCTTCATCTCTTAACTCGCCAGTCACTGGAAGTTGGGAGGGGAAGAGCGTGACAGTGCTTCTCATTGTCGGCAAAGCCAACCGTTTACCTTTAATGTGCTATTATTGCACGCACTCATTATTTCTGTATGTTTGTCTGTATATGCGCTAGGACGCCTAGGGCCAGATGTAGGAGCCCTAATACCGGTCGGAAACGGCAGATTTCGTCCGTTTCCGACCGGTATTAGGGTTTTCAGATGTAGGGGGATGAAAATTACAGAATCGCTATATTTACCGTTTCTGTAAAATTACCGATTCGGTAAATTACAGAATCGGTAAATATACCGATTCTGTAATTACAAATGTCGGTGGCACAGTTTACAGTGCCACAGGCCCTTAAGAGTCGGTATTTTACCACCCAATCCCATTGGGTGGTAAAATACCGAATTCAGGTGTGTATGCACATCTGTGCATGCACACCTGTGCAATATGACACACAGATATGCCCTTAGAGCATGTATGTGTGCCACATGTCACACAAGCCTGTACTTGGGGTACTAGAGGGTGTCAAAGTGACACCCCCTGCACCCTTGCAGGATTCGGTATTTACCGATTCTGTAAATACAGAATCGGTATTTCCCATTGACTCCTATGGGCTTCAAAGCCCATAGGAATCAATGGGAAATAACGATCCAGTATTTACACAATCGGTAAATACCGAATTCTACAGATTGGGTAATTCAGATTTTAAAATTACCTACATCTGCCCCTTCCCATTTACAGACTCTTAAATACCGAATCAGTAAAATTCGGTATTTAAGAGTCTGTAAATGGGAATTACCTACATCTAGCCCTTAATGTCATACCTGCTTTTTTCATTTATAGGGCGGACGAATGGTACGGACCGTGCAAATCAGCTCATACGAACGTAAAGTGTTTAAAACAAGTGCAAGCAGCTTGAAAGGGACGAGCAGCATCCCTATTCATGCAGTAGTTACAGGCGGTGCAAATCTGGAAAGCATCCAGGACAACTTGCTTCAAATGATGGAGCAAGGAAGCCCAATGGCTCAGAATCTAGCTCAGTGAGTTAAGAGCTCACTACTGAAATCAGTGTGCAACCTGCACGTCTTGGGTTCATATGTATCCTCCCTACTCTTGCTCTGCCTTTCATCTCCCTCTAGCCTATAAAAGAAGTACCATTATTTTGGGCAACAGTGACCGCTACTACTAGTATCGTTATGAGAGTAAGCACTACACGTATTATTATTGTTAATGATTAGGTGTGCAAACTGAACACGGGACATATTACACACTTGTCAGTTTTCCTTATCTTGATTTAAATATAAATTGACACCAGTGATACGTGCTATTTTTATCGCTTTTATAAGGATGTCTGCTTCTATCCTTTGAATACCCCGCCCCCCCATGACCCACTGTTAGCAACCTTCTTAGTGTGTCATTGACCCCCAGGGCCCACCGTTAGCAACCTTCTTAGTGTCACATTGACCCACAGGACCCACTGAATGAGATTTGTGCCCTTGTGTCTGCTCCATAACCTTTGAATGCCCCGCTCCCCCTGACCCACCGTTAGCACCCTTCTTAGTGTCAAATTGACCCCCAGGGGCACAGCTCTTTACACCCTCTCTCTTTACACCCCTCTCTCTCTCTACACCCCTCTCTCTCTACCCCTCTCTCTCTACACCCCTCTCTCTCTACCCCCTCACTCTGCCCCCTCTCTCTACACCCTTTCTCTCTACACCCCTCTCTCTCTACACCCCTCTCTCTCTACACCCCTCTCTCTCTACACCCCTCTCTCTCTACACCCCTCTCTCTCTACACCCCTCTCTCGCTACACCCCTCTCTCTCTACACCCCTCTCTTTCTACACCCCTCTCTTTCTACACCCCTCTCTCTACACCCCTCTCTCTACACCCCCTCTCTCTACACCCCCTCTCTACAGCCCTCTCTCTGCACCCCACTCTCTCTGCACCCTACTCTCTCTGCACCCCATTCTTTCTACACCCCTCTCTCTACACCCCTCTCTCTACACCCACTCTCTCTACACCCCTCTCTCTCTACACCCCACTCTCTCTCTACACCCCTCTCTCTACATCCCTCTCTATTTGTACACCTCTCTCTCTACACACCCCTCTCTCTCTACACCCCTCTCTCTACCTCTCTCTCTACACTTCTATCTATCTATCGACCTCACTCTATCTATCTATCTATCTATCTATCTATCTATCTATCTATCTATCTATCTATCTATCTATCTATCTATCTATCTATCTATCTATCTATCTATTTCCCTCACTCTATCGCCCTCACTCTATCTATCTATCTATCTATCTATCTATCTATCTATCTATCTATCTATCTATCTATCTCCCTCACTCTATCGCCCTCACTCTATCTATCTATCTATCAATCACCCTCACTCTATCTATCACCCTCACTCTATCTATCACCCTCACTCTATCTATTGCCCTCACTCTATCTATCTGTTGCCCTCACTCTATCTATCTATCGCCTTCACTCTATCTATCTATCGCCCTCACTCTATCTATCGCCCTCACTCTATCTATCTATCTATCTATCTATCTATCTATCTATCTCGGCAAATTCAAGGGAATACGCGGATCGCGAATTTGCCGAAAAACCGCGAGCGGAACAGATTTTGCGCCCATGCTTAGTCTTGATGGTGTTATCGATGCTCAGGTCATGTTGTATTGAAAAAGTTCATGTTAATTTATCCATAATTAAGCGTACCATATTATCATTATTTCTTTAACAGGAAGCGTCTATCAGATTAAGCACTATATTACAAATGTGTAACTCAAAGAGAACTACATTGTATTTTATCTTGGAAATATGTGCACCTATCCATCACAATTATGGCTATGTAAAGGCCTGGTCTATATGGCATACATTTATGTCAATTCAAAGAAAGACAAAGTGCTAATGCGCACAAAGTACATGTGTACACTTGGAAAAAGATTAAAAAACATACAGATATCTATGTGAATAAATATTTTTATGTGGGTATGTAGAGACATTTTAAGGGCTTTATTGCCTTACAAAGTATATGTGTGCCAGCAAACTTGTGAGTTTGTAACTGTCCACAAACACTTTCTCTGCCAATTTCCACCCGGGGAACAATTTAAGATTCACTTCTCACAAGAGGTGGAATAAATTTGTTTCCAGAGTGGGAATAGGAAGGAATTTCGGAGATGGCATAGATGAAGAGATTACTCAACAGTGAAACATGTTTTTCAAATGTTACTTCTCCCACTTGCTACACAATATTTCCAAGCATTTAAACATGTTCAAGGAAAAAAGGGATTCTCAAAAGAAAATGAAGAGTAAGGAAACCCTAGTGCTACTGTGCATAAAGTATATGTGTAGACTTAGAAAAGATTGACTAGCATATAGATTTCTATGTGAGTATATTTACTGGACTTTAGAGCCCACGCTGCTTTGCCTGATTACCGCGCCAAGAGGCGCTGCCGCCATTCTCTCGCACCCGGAGGTGCATAAAGGTGCTCGCAGCTCCCGCTTCGCGGGAACCTCTTTACTGGACTTCAGAGCCAGAACTTGGCTATATGCAAATTAGTCTGACCCTGGCCCAGTGCATCATGGGAACAGGGCAGACCAAACTACCAAGCCAATTCTTATACCGGGAAGGAAACAAGCTACCGGGGACCGGTTTCTGGCATTTCAGCTGTCTTCGGCCCGGCTTGCTTGAATCCTGATGGTGCAATGAGCTAGGGACTCACATCTGAGTATACCCTTCCACGCTTATGGTGAACACTATAGGTGTGGCAGGGTATACTCAGACATGAATCCCTTTCTTACTGCACCATCAGGACCCCCGGTAGCTTGTCTCCTTTCTGGTGAAGAATTGGCTTGGTAGTTTAGTCTGCCCTGTTCCTATGATGCACTGGGCCAGGGACAGACTGATTTGCATATAGCCAGGTTCTGAGCTGGGATGGTGCAGTGAGATAAATAACGGTGATGGATCAAGCCCTGATCTTTGGACTGGGTAAGAGTGGTCTGCTTAATTCAGACACTCTGTTCATCACCACCCCCTTTTCTGTATCGTTTTTGGACACTATAGGTGTGGCAGGGTATACTCAGACATGAGTCCCTTTCTCACTGCACCATCAGGATTCAAGCAAGCCGGGCCGAAGACAGCTGAAATGCCAGAAACCGGTCCCCGGTAGCTTGTCTCCTTTCTGGTGAAGAATTGGCTTGGTAGTTTAGTCTGCCCTGTTCCCATGATGCACTGGGCCAGGGACAGACTGATTTGCATATAGCCAGGTTCTGAGCTGGGATGGTGCAGTGGACTGGGTAAGAGTGGTCTGCTTAATTCAGACACTCTGTTCATCACCACCCCCTTTTCTGTATCAATATCTTTGCTTGGCTCTTCTTCTAAAGTAATGGCAAGAATGCTGTTGGCCAGGCTAGAGCAATGGGTAGAAGAAAAGATAGCTCAGTATGGCTTCAGACTAGGTGTTGGGGTGGTCGAACAGTTTCTGAGCTTAGAACTAATAGGGGAACTTTACCTGTTGCCTGTACTTGCTCCTGAGGGCCGGGCATTGCTCTGCTTCATCATCTTGGCCGGGCTTGGCTCCGCCGAGCCCCACATTCCTGTGGCAGCACCTGTGGGCAGGGGCTTTGCTCCACTCACTCCTCCGGCCGGGCTTGGCTCCGCCGGGCCCCTTCCACTCCTGTGACTACACCTCCCAGCAGCCCCACTAGCGGCCAGGACGCCGCAGACGACACACGGAAGCGCCAAGAGGCGCATAAAGGCTCCCTTGGTGCCGAGTCCGGGGGGAACTTTACCTGTTGCTTGTACTCTCTCCTGAGGGCCGGGCATTGCTCTGCTTCATCATCTTGGCCGGGCTTGGCTCCCCCGAGCCCCGCATTCCTGTGGCAGCACCAGTGGGCCGGGCTTTGCTCCGCTCGCTACTCCGGCCCGGCTTGGCTACGCCGGGCCACTTCCACTCCTGTGACTATGCCTCCCAGCAGCCCCACTAGCGGCCAGGACGCCGCGGACGTCACACGAAAGAGCCAGGAGGCGCATAAAGGCTCCCGTGGTGCAGAGTCCGGGGGGAACTTTACCTGTTGCTTGTACTCGCTCCTGAGGGCCGGGCATTGCTCTGCTTCATCATCTTGGCTGGGATTGGCTCCGCCAAGCCCCGCATTCCTGTGGCAGCACCTGTGGGCCGGGCTTTGCTCCACTCGCTCCTCCGGCCGGGCTTGGCTCCGCCGGGCCCTTTCCAGTCCTGTGACTACACCTCCCAGCAGCCCCACTAGCGGCCAGGACGCCGCGGACGTCACACCGAAGCGCCAGGAGGTGCATAAAGGCACCCTTGAGTGCCGAGTCCGTGGGGAACTTTACCGGTTGCTTGTACTCACTCCGGAGGGCCGGGCATTGCTCTGCTTCATCATCTTGGCCGGGCTTGGCTCCGCCGAGCCCCGCATTCCTGTGGCAGCACCTGTGGGCCGGGCTTTGCTCCACTCGCTCCTCCGGCCGGGCTTGGCTCCGCCGGGCCCTTTCCACTCCTGTGACTACACCTCCCAGCAGCCCCACTAGTGGCCAGGATGCCGCGGACGTCACACGGAAGCGCCAGGTGGCGCATAAAGGCTCCCTTGGTGCCGAGTCCGTGGGGAACTTTACCGGTTGCTTGTACTCACTCCGGAGGGCCGGGCATTGCTCTGCTTCATCATCTTGGCCGGGCTTGGCCCTGCCGAGCCCCGCATTCCTGTGGCAGCACCTGTGGGCCGGGCTTTGCTCCACTCGCTCCTCCGGCCGGGCTTGGCTCCGCCGGGCCCTTTCCACTCCTGTGACTACACCTCCCAGCAGCCCCACTAGTGGCCAGGACGCCGCGGACGTCAGACGGAAGCGCCACGAGGCGCATAAAGGATCCCTTGGAACCTCGTCCCGCGGGACGCGCGCGGGAGTGCGCCGGGAGAAGTCCGGGACAAGGGCGGGGCCATCTGCGGCTGTCCTAGGCAGACCGAGGCAGGGCAGGGCCCCGCCCCTTACATGTGAGAACTTGAACCACCCATATAAAAAAAAAGGTACTGTGCTTGTTCGTCAAGTTGACTGCTCCCTGATACACAAGATAGTGTTGGGCCACCTTCGAGTTGTTGGATATTATCCCATTTACCAGGGAAAGTTGTAGCTAGCAATGGGTAAAAGGAAGGTAACGGAGGGGGGGGGAGCACTTGCCATTACAACTAAAAAAAGGAAGAAGTCAAAAAAGTTGCTACATGCTGCCGCTAATTGTGTTATGTCAAGCATCGAATCTATTGTTGAAGATTTTGAGGACATTCTATTGACGGCCCCATCCTTAAGAAATGTGGATAACCCTGATCCCCTGGTCGACGGTTTACTGCAGATAAAGAGCAAAGTGATCCCAGCTATTTTTTTCTAAAAGACCAACATCCAAGTGCTCAGTAGATGATATGCATTCTAACCCTGCTTGCCCCATTGAGGTAAATGTTACAGAGGCATTAAGAGGGGCAAACATGAGTGCTAATGCCGAACTTCCAGCTATATCAACTGGGAATATAGACAGGTCCTCGCAGGTGATAGCATGTGAAATGGGCATCACTTGTACTAATCGCTTTTCAGTGTTGGAAGGGGAATCCAGGGAATTAAGTGAGGTCTTATCGCAAGGGCTGGGGGGACTGTGGAGGCTGTGAATAGTCCAGGTGAATGCTCCAGATGTTTGAATTTTAATAATTTAATCATGATGAAAATGGAAAGCCTGGAAAGGGATATAGCTATTATTAAGAAATTCATGATGGACTTTACAAAACGGGAGGAACTACACATAACAAACACTCTACACCCAGTGTTAGTGTACAACCTGGTAAAAGCCCCTATCTTGCGATCGGCCCCACCAAACCAAACAGCAGGAGCGGCCCTATCTAAACCCAATACACTAACAGCTCCATTATGTGTCTCCAAAACTGTAGTAGAGTTACGACCCAAAATCCCAGCTCATAACCCCCTAGCTAAAATGCCCACCAGGCAAAACACCTCGGGCTCATATGCCGAAGTAGCAAAATTGAGGGGGTCAATATCACAATGCAGGGTCCTGCAGGGGGATAATCAATATTATAGTGACATGGTTGAAACAACTAATTGGAGTAACAAACAGATAAACACACCATACAGATCCCCTTGTGGTATTGTCTACATGACCGGGGTCACCAAGCTTGGAGCTGCTAACACTTATGAGAACAGTGAATCCATACGCAATAAAGCCATTCACGGGCTTCGCCACGTGAGAGGGTGCAGATCAGTCATTAGGGAGGATATGATTAATGTTAAAAGAATTTCCTTGCCTAGTTCATCAACAGACTGTATTGAGATACAGTTTGGTAACATAGCAATTGCAGAGAACCTAGTAGGACATGCCCCCCTAGGAATTGTAACATACAAATCAGACATGCACCTCTATGGTCTAAATCTAGGCTCGAGGACGCATCGGGTCTAAACAACATAGACTGACCATTAAAGGATAACTATCTGAATAGTGTAAGACAAACACACAATATGTGCAAGCCCGAGGGTCAGACCAATTCCACCACAAGCCTTATAGATATGGAGGCTATGAAGATTAATGATGAGGTTGTTCCTCTGGGGAAGAAAGGTCTAATGAAGTGGTCAACGCTCAATATCCCCTAACAGCAGTTGTAAGACTAGCTTCAGAAGTAGTTCACACAGAGAGGGTTACAAACACAAACATGATTAAATTGTTTTCCTGGAACATAGCGGGGCTTCAAAAAAATATGGCAAATCCAGAATGGAACCAATTCATAGATACGTTCGACATCTGTATGTTCAAGGAAACATGGAGCATGTCTCCCCTATATAAATGCGGATATTCCACCCACTTTACTCCGGCAATTAGTTCAGGGAGAGGTCGCCAATCGGGAGGACTGCACGTATGGTTTAGTGTGGCTTTGAATTGGGCACTTACTGCGCATACTTTACCATCGCAGGACATACTACAAATCTCCACTAAGGGCTCCCATATTGGAAGCTCGATGGAGCTGTTTAATATTTATGCTAGAGGTTGCCCAGGAGGTCAAACTTCACCCACTATAGCCTTACTCGAGGTGGTGCTAGCAGGTATCCCCCCATTGTCTAGCATTATTGTAGGGGGAGATTTTAACTGTACATATGAACCCCTAAGCAAAGAAGATCTCCTGGGACTTAATGAAGAGGATTCTAGACAGTCCATCCCGCCTCTAACCATAGCGCCAATTAGATAATGGACGCCAAGAGCAATCCAAATAAATGTCCTAACACTAGAATATAACCTACGTGCCCTGAATGGTAGGACAACCTCAGACCCAAATGGTATGATGACCTATAACAGATTTAGTTGTCCATCCCGTATTGATTACATTCTGCTTGATACCGGTTCCTGGAACAGACTCGTTGACATGGAAGTCAGACAGTCACAGGATAGCGATCATAATCCACTTTGCATGGAAATAAGATGGGGTAATGAGAGGGAAGCATTAAATGCCCCACTTATGATCACAAAAGAAGTAGTTCCATCTAATTGCAAACACAGATTAAAGTGGAACAGGGTGATGTGCCAAGAAGATAGTTTGATCCGTATTAAAGAACTAGTAGAGGCAGAAACTAGGGAACTCCTATCCCATACCTCCGCCCAGTCAACCAAACAAAGTCTGAATTTTATAGACTCCTACAAGAGTCTAATAGAGAAAATTGGTTCATTCTTCACTATAAGAGATACTAGTGGACCAAGGAAGAAGAATCCACCAAAAAGTGGCACCCTACGGTATACAACAGGTTGTAGGGAAAAGAGAATGGCTATAGCAAACGCCATTAGGAGAAAGGACGCTATAGCAGTTAGGACGGCTAGAAGGGAATATAGCGATTGCATCAAAAGAGCAAGAAAGGACTGGGAGGAAGAATATTGGCAACAACTTAAGATCGCTGCCAGTTCGAAGAACTCTACCCTGTTTTGGAACTTGATAAACAAACTTGACAGGAGAGAAGTAGAGCCCCTCCCTAACCATATAACTGAGCAACCATGGCATTCCCATTTTTCAAATCTGCATTGTGGTGAAGATGATTTAGTTCAATCATGGAGGGTACAAAATAACTTTATTAATGAGGAACTTACACCTGTAGAACCCTTTGTAGCCCGAGAAGTTTCTGATGCTATCAGGAGCATAACACCCTCTAAAGCGGCAGGCCTGGATGGGTTACCGGGCGATCTATATATACATGACCCTAAGCTGTGGTCTGATTTTATTGCTCCTCTAATGAATAGAATCCTTCATGGATACCCTGTCCCTGACTCGTGGAGGGGTGCTGAAGTTGTTACTATCCATAGGAAAGGCGATAGGGAGGACCCTGCCAACTACAGGTCGATTAGTTTAATCGACGCTGCTCAGAAAATAGTTGGCAGGGTCATTATAAATAGAGTAGGTATGTGGCTAGAGGAGGGGAATATACTGTCCCACTTCCAGGCGGGTTTCCGCCAGAATGTGGGTACTATGGACCATGTTTTCAGGTTTTGGGCAATATACTGGAAATCAGTAACCATTATGAAGGGGAATTTATATCTGACCTTCATAGACCTCAAAAGCGCCTTTGATTTGGTGCCTCGTGATAAACTCTGGAGGGTGCTGCTGGAAATGGAGTTCCCGCGTTACCTCCTGGAGTTTATAGTTAAACTTCACGAAGATAATTATGCTAGAATTAGATGGGGAATGAGGGACAGCTAACAGGTGAATAGGGGGGTACGTCAGGGCTGTGTGATGGCCCGACATTGTTCTCCCTCTTTATCAATGGGGTGGTAGACCATTTGAGGGAGGACAATGCCGATGCTCCGGTCCTGGCGGGGGAGAAAACACCAACCCTCCTCTTTGCAGATGACACCCTCCTGCTGTCCAAAACCCCCTCAGGGCTAGAGAAACTACTGGACAGATTCAGTCTATTTTACGATGAACGCGGGCTGACCATTAATACATCCAAAACCAAGTTAATGGTGCTGACCCTTCAAAAAAAGCAAAGAAAATTAATTTCACCCTTAATGGGTCGCCTCTTGAGGTGGAGGAGGATTTTGACTACCTGGGAATCAGGATTAACAATAGAATGAAATGGGACTCCCATGTTGCCAAGATGCTGCTAAACCTCAAGAGAGTCTCGGGAGCCATTCTGAGGAGTCAGCGTATGTCAGTCAGCAGGCCTATAGCCCCAGCTCTAGCTGTATATGAAGGGAAGGTGCTGTCCTCCGCAGTCTATGGGTCGGAACGGTGGGGCTGCGAAAATGTCACCGATCTGGTTAGAGCCGAGAATAAGTTTATAAGGGACTTAGTTGCCGTTACTATCTCAACCCCATTGAAGCCCCTTTTTCATGATATGGGCAAACGCTCGATTTTAGACATAGTACGCCTTCGCCCTGTGCTGTTCTGGGTGCGCCTGAGAAGGACCTCAGAACTAGCAAATTACGCCCTGGTGATGGACGAACTGCTATCCTTGAATAGTGTGAATAAGATCCAGTGGCTAAACAAATTGAGGCAAATGGTCATGAAGCTGGGATTGGCTGAATCCTGGACCTCACAGTCCCCTCCTCCAAAGCAAGTTGTTAAGAAAATGCACTGGGAGTGGGTACACACTGAGGAACAGAAGAGTACAAAATGGGGAGCTCTAACCACACAATTTTTGGAGCATAAGCCCACTAGGAGGTTTGAACCATTATTAGATTTCATCCAAATACTAAAAGACAGATCAATTCTTTTTTAAATGAGGTATGGGACACTACCCCTTAACAAATTTATTAGGGGATGGAAAGGAACGCGGGTCTCAAATGGCACCTGCCCAAGCTGTCCATGTGAGACCGAATCCCTACCACACTTTCTGTTTGGTTGCAAAGCATACAAGAGGGCGAGATCGAGATGGTTGAAGCCAGTATGCAGGGAGTTGGGTGTTAGAGATTTTAGGGTCGCCCTCCGCATTCTCTTAACCGATACAACATCTTTATTTGTTGTATGCGGAGTTGCAAAGTACCTATCAAGTGCCTGGCTTACTCGCACCAGATTGCTAAATACTAATAAAGTATAGATCCTGCATGTACAGAAAGCCCACATGTATATTACCGTTGTTGCACTTTAGTACCGCTATCAGAGTTGTTTTTAAAGTGTAAATAGTATTTTTATTGTTTTTTATCTTATGAATTGTACATTTTTATCATATATGCCATTTTTTATTAACTTGAATGTTTGTACTTTTATGATATGATTATATCGAATAAAGTATTACAACAACAATAATAGGAAAATACACCTTCGCTAGGGAAGGATCCTTGCACCTTTGCTTTGTAGATTTGTCAAGTGCATTTTATGGGAGACGTTGGGAGGGATGGGAGCCCCGGAGGATATTATTAGTTTCTTATCTCAAATCTATGCTCGTCTATCCGCAAATATACGTTATGGAATACATGGGGAATGCACAAAGCACTTTAATATTACACATGGAATAAGACAAGGCTGCACACTTGCACCTCTTCTGTTTTCACTTCATATAAATGGCATTGATATTTTACGACAGAATTTGGGGGTAGATGTCCCAATGATCGGTAAGCGGGCAACACCCCTATTATTGTACGTCGATGATGCTGTCCTAATTTCAAGGACAGCGAACGGATTACAGACCCTGATGGACAATTTTACTAGTTTTATGACGGAAAACATTTAAAAAGTAACCTGAGTAAGACTTTGGTTATGTCCTAAGGTAAAAAGAATATTAAAACAAAATCACATTATATTAACGAGACATTAATAGAGAGAATGTTTACATTTTCTTACTTAGGGATTCTTTTTAACAGTAAAGGTACTTGGAATATACATATAACTCTATGCAAGTTGAAATTTGTGAAATTGGTGGAGGCTATTTTTAGATTCACCCAAACAATTGGTAAAAAATCCGTACGGGAGATTCTCAAGCTATACGGAGCAAAGTGCATCACCGGGAGTTGTTACGGGGGAGCACTATGGGGCCCAGACGGATACTTTGCCATTACAAATTCTTGAAAATAACTTTTTAAGACGTTTGTTAGCCGTACCGGCCTTCACCCCTTTCATTATCTTGCATAGAGAAACCGGAACACCTTTCATTATCTTGCATAGAGAAACCGGAACACCATATATACACGATTTGATCAGCATAGCCGCCTTAAATTTGTGGCACCGTATCTGGACTAGGGAAGAAACTCGCTTTACGAGGGATATTATTTTAGACTGTTTGTCCCAAGACCGATGCAAGAAAATACCTTGGTTGAGTTATATTAGTGGTCTCTTAGAAGAATGCAACTTGCCCCTGAATGGAAATCAACCTGAAGACATACAACACATCAGTAAGGTTGATTTGAAAAGGAGTCTCCTGAATGTTAGGACAGCCTTAAGAGATGAGGTTTCAGGTTCTAAGAAAATTGCTATATCTTATCTTAAGGGACCAATCGCCATGGGTCTGCAGCCATACCTCGTTTTTATAACTAAGGTACAGCATAGATTCTACCTAACCAGACTACGGATGAATACATTACACTATCTTTTTGCTTTTCCTAAAAGGGGCAAGTGGTGTGCTAATCTTCTAAACTGCCCGTGTGATGGTAGATCCAAACAAAGTAACCTTCAATTTTTACTCTTTTGAAAGTTTTATATAGAAATTAGAAAAATGTATCTCCGTCCAATTTTTAAAGATAATTGCCTGTAATCCTATAAAACTTCTTTTAATTATTAACGGAATTTGGAAAAAATACCAGTCTGCAATGCAGTAATTTGTTAAATAATGTCAGCAAAAAAACAAAGGAATGAACTTGCTCACTTAGAAAAATTGAACTAAGAATTACTATAGGTATACATGTATAATGATTGTGCTTATTTTAATTATGTTAAGATGTTGTTTCTTTTGCATATTCTTGGTTATAAATGGATTTTATTGTATTTCATAGAATGCTTTTATGGACATTTTTTATGATCCTAATAAAGCTTGATTTGATTGATTGATTAAATACATATTTCTGTGTGTGTGGATAGAGAGCTTTCCAGGGCGTATTTGCTCTTCTTGCAGATTCCTCACCTTTTGAATAAATTCCCCCAACAGTCACAAGACAAGGTGTGGGTGCATGGCTGTTTTTACCAAGAACTTCTCAAGGAACCAGCGAGCGAAATGACTTTCCATTCTCCCTTCTGAGTTCAAATGGTAATGCTACGCAAAAGTGTAGAGGGACACCCAACTCACCACTTTGCAGATGTGTGCTATGGGAACTCCTGTTGCCATTGCAGAAGTACAAAACGTGCTCTGGTGGAATGAGCTTGAATACTTTCTGATGGCTCTTTGTTAGCCAGAGCACTGCACATCGTAATTCATAGGATTATCCATCTTGATAATGTCCTCTTATGCACTTTCTTGCCTTTCACCTTCCCCATATAGCCCACAAACAGCTGATCATCTAGCCTTAACTCGCATGTTCTGTCCACGTAGAAGCTAACTGCTCTCTTATGATCAAGACGATGCAGTCTCTGTTCTTACTTGGTTGCCTGTGGATGAGTGAAGAAGGTTGGGAGTCTGCATGGCAGTAAGGCAGCCTTGGTTCTTAACACCAATCTGTTAGGACTGAAAGAAATGAATATATGTTTGACACTAAAAGCTTGCAATTTGCTAACACGTCTAGCTGATGTGTTAGTGATCAGGAAGACTGCCTTAAATGTGAGTAATGTAAAGGACAACTATGTAATAGTTCAAAAGGGGAAAATAAAAGAAACATGAGAACCAAGTTGTAGCCCAATTGAGGCATCCTAAAAGGGATTGGTGGAAACTTGTTAATTGTCCCTTTAGGAACCTCATAACTATGGATGGTTTGAAAAGGGACAGCTGGTCAGGTAAACAAAGAAAAGCCGAAAAGTCTGATAAGTGAGCTTTAGCAGTACCCACTGCGCCCCACTGCTGAGCTAGTGAAAGGACAAACCTAAGATGTTAGACAGATGAACCTGAATATCAATTGGTAAATGAATTCCATCTGCCTCAGAACACTATCTTGGTGACATGACTGTGGGCACATAAATTAATAGCCACACCTTCAGAAGGTAAAGAAAGAGATCTCATGTTGCCCGTTAAATCTCTAGAAAGACAGGTGGAGCATTTAGCAGTTGGGATGGAGAACCCGCCATGTGACTGCAACAAGAGGTCTACTCTGTGAGGGAGACAGAGCGGAGGGCACAGGGAGAAGCGAATAAGGTCTACATTTTACACCCTTTGTGGCAAATCTGGGGGCAATGAGGATTACTTGGGCCTGATCAAGAAAACATTTCCTCAGAATTTGAGCAATCAAGGGAATGGAAGTTCAACTTCAACTGAAACATGTCCCCCAATGCTCCCTGCATCGGAAACTAGAGGTCACAGAATTTCAGGAATTGAGCGTTCTCGTGAGTGGCACATAGGTCAATATCAGGAGTCCTCCAGGCTGGAATATGTCCTGGATTACTTCCGATTCCAGATGCCACTTGTGGTTGGCAAGATGATTCTTACTGAAACTATCCACCAGCACATTGAGCACACCTGCAAGGTGATGTGCCACCAGGCAAATCTAATGTTCCTGAACCCAAGACTAGAGTCTCAGAGCTTCTTGGTAGAGAGGTATGACCCTACCCACCCCTGCTTGATGATATACTACATAGTTTATTGTCCATCAAGATCTGAAAACACAGATCACTGAGGGAATGGAGGAAGACCTTGAGTGCCAAAATTATGACCTGTAATTCCTAGAGGTTAATGAGCAATCTCCGTTCATCTAGGGACCAGGGACTTCTGAGCTCACATTCTTCCAGATATATTACCCGCTCTAGAGTGGAGGCATCAGTGATAACTGTTGCCACCGGAGGGATAGAGTGAAATGGACTTACTTGGGATAGATTGCTGTCCATCCTCTACCACTGTAAGGCCACTAAAGTGTTTCCAAGGTGCATGAACCACTGTCTGCAAAGACATCATTGGAGTGCCCTCATGTGTCAGCATGCATAGGTGATCAGAAGGATGAAGGAGGATTGCAGATCGAAGCGGCATAAGACCATCAGGACTGGAACAATCGCTCCATTTTGAAACATCACAATCATAGCCTGGATGTTGTGAACCTTCTGAGAAGAAGGGAAGGCTCAATTTGCAATGGTATACCATCCCAACCCTTCCAATTTATCACGTCTTCAAGCAAAGCATTGCTGCAAGATACCTTGCTGCTCTGCACAAAAGGGAGAGAGAAGGAATGTGCCATATTTAACATTATTTGGCATATTCCTGTCCTCTGTTTGTGATGGCGCAACATGCACTGCTTGCACCAGAGCAGGCACCCTTGCACAGGGGTGCAGTATTGTTTTTGTGCAGGAAGGGGCATCTTCCTGCACAAACACAACGCTGAAAGACACTTCCCTCAACTAAGTGTGTTGCAGAATGCCGAACACTTAGAAAGCGGAAACAATAAGAATATATAGACATATTTCTCCTCGCTGTACCTCCCCTGGGAAGGTGTAGAATGTTGACACATTCCCAGATTTATTCGGGGAATGCACCAAAATCAATGGATGGATGCATAGAAACATCCAAGCTTCACCCATGGAACGCCTTGTCAGGGCAGAGTAGAGCAAGGCAATGACTTGCGCAGCCTTTTGTTAATCTAGCCAGGCTTGGTAAATCTCATTCTAGTTTTGTGTAGCCCTGCACTGCCTTGCGCTGTGAAAGGGCAATGCAAAACTTTGATAAATATGCCTCCGGATGCACTGTAAGGGAACTAGGGGAGACATAGGATTGTTGATGGAAAAGTTCATATTGACCGACAACTTGTCAGTTGTGTGCAAATGGTAGGACACATCCCTGGTGAGTTGGCTTTTAGGAGCCAGTTATCCCGGTAAAGGAATTCTGGAATTAATTGCCACCTGTGAAGGTCTGAATCTACCACCACCACTTTTGTGAAGACTGGAGGAGCGAAGTGAGGTCAAATGGGAGAACAGCAAACTAATAGTGTTCAGATCGGACCATGAAGCATAGAAAATTCCTGTGTATCCGCAGGATAGGAAGGTGGAAGTAGATATCTTGCAGGTCAACAGACACAATCTAGACTTCCATTTCCAGTGCTAGAAGAACCAGAGCTAGGGACAGGATCACTAGCCCCTCTCCTGCTCTGGAACACACTCCACAGTACCCATTACTAGTAAGGTCAGAACCTCTTGCTGAAGGACAGTCAGATGGTCTGGCAGGAGTACTGGTAACTGGAAGAGATGGTTGGGGGTTCTGCTGGAAGGATAGGCCATACTCCTTTCCACAATCTACAAGACCCAAAGGTCTGGAATCCTCAAAACTTGTGAAAGGTCTGAGGGGTCCAAACGTGTGAAAATGGGACGTCTGTCCCCAAAATGACTGTGTGTGTTCGGACAAGGGTAACTATGGCTGTTTCCCTGTAGTGGTTGGGGAAGAAGAGGAGGAGGGAGAAAGGGGTAGAGCATCTGTTCTTCCCTTGCTTTGTCCTCTCTACTATTTGTAGAGGGAAGATCCCCTGTTGTTGGTGCTGCTGTTGGGTGTATTGCCGATGGTCCCAAAAGTAAATCCCCTGCTAAAACCTCAGATTATGTTGTGGGAAAGGCACCAGGTGTTAGCTTGGAAAAATAACAAGTTTGCACTACTAGGCTCTCCAGGGATGGGTGAGACGAGAGGAAGGTGGGACCTCCTGGAAATGGCTTATAGTGTCAGGTATCGGTTCCTGAAATCTCAGTAGAAGTTATTGTTTTTTTCAAATAGCTAGACTATGTTCTGTTAGGGCCTTATTGAAAGGAAGTAACAATTCTACTGTATGAGGGGTTAAATGTACAACCTCAATAAGGGGGTCTGATCTTTGTGTCTATGGACGGCACTTGGAGGTATTAGCGACTCTCCTAATGACCGAGTGGTATGAATGAACCTCTGGTAGGGGCAAACCCGTTAGAGAGAGAAGCTCCCTCTCTGGTGAAGTGTCAATACCACTTGCATCTTTCAGGCCTGTAAAGTCCAGGTCCAGTGTATACTAACCATCCTAATCATCTGCATTTAGATCTGAGCCCCAAAGAAGAAACTGCCTTCTTCTATTAACCTTTGGCCTCTCCTGGAGCGATAAAGTTGATGGTTAATAAATGGAAGAGAGTCTGTTCGAGTGGTCAGCTGAACTGGTGGAGTCAGAAGAGGTGGAAGAATCAATAGTAGCAGCACCAGGGTATTGCCAGTGGCGTTAGTGGAATTAGAGACGTCATCTGTGGCACCAGAGAGGTGTTTTGGTCTGGCGCTGAAGGCGAGTAAGAAGGGCTGTTCAGTGGAGGTGGTAGCCGCGGCGCTGATCCCTAATGCTGTGGTGGCACTGAGTCTGTGTTGCTGACCATGATAATGCGGGCTAGGGAAAAAAGGGTGAAAAGGGCGTTGAGTGGAATGACGCTGGTAGCCTTCCAGTGCTCGACAAGAGCAAGTCATTGGGCCTGTGGGACCAGCGAGCACTCTAGAAGGGACCACAGATCTGCTTAAAATGCTTATCATGTCACTCAGGGATGCTGAAGGGTCCTCCACCCAACAAATCGGAAAATATGGGCAAAGCTGACTGGCCATGGGCCTTCGGATCGATGATGCAGAAAAATTGACTCCAAAGCCAGCTGCAGGTCTGAAGAAACCACATGCGCCATAGACTCCATGGGGACTACCATTGGTTCCTTGTCCGACATTGAATGTGGCAAAGTCTGGGTTTTGGAGACTTACTTCTTGAAGTATGTCGGAGAGACTCATGCCTCTTCTATAAATTTTTCTTTTTTCTTCGGTGACTTTGATGAAGATGGCTACTGCAGCAACTTCAATCACTGTCTCGATTTTGTCGTCCCCAATGCTTGTCTTGTGCTAGGCCATAAACATCTTTGCCTCTTGTTCTTTATTCACCTTTGGATGCATACACTGACATGATTTGCAGGCCTGTGGGTCGTGGTCAAATCCCAGGCACCAGAGGCACATGTTGCAGGATTTCTGATGGAGATTTGGCCATTACAATCTCTGTATGGTTTAAAGCCATACCGCTCGGCTGGTATCATCGTGAGGTAACTGTAACCAAACTTTTTATATTTTTTAAGAAATCGCCCATGACATCAACACTCCTGAGAAGAGTTTGGAGTGCTCCAGAATGTACAGGTGTAGCACAAAGAAGGAAACTGATGTCAGCACTCCTAAAGGTGAATTTTATGGCTCTAGTGACTTCGCAGTGATGCCACTTATGGCAATGAAGTGGAGCCAGCACATCATATTTGCATAGGAGAGCTATTGAAGAGTTTCCGGATCCTGATTGGCACTGGGGATATTCAAAAAGATGAGGAATTTGCAGGTAGAAGTGTCCATCAGAAAGTAAAAAGATCTGTGAGATGTTGTCAGAGTTAAGAGCATGAGAGACACAGAGGAGTAAGTTTAGAGTGAGTAGAGAAGATAATGAGGAAGAATGAGTGAAGAAATGTATAAACTAACAAGGATTAAATGAGGTGAGTGAGGAAAGTGACATAATGAGCAATCAGTTAGTTATAGTTAGTAAATAACTGTTTAAGTGAGGAGTTTGTTACAAAATGGCCCCAGGCTATTTGTCACTGACAAACACCTCTATTTCATAACCAGCAGCACTTTGAAGTTTGAGTGAAGTCAACAACCATACAAGTATCAGAATCCAGACAAAATGGACTCATGCTATACATAGTAGGCCTTTGGCTCTAATCCGTCCCCAAATGGCCATTATAATACCACTTTCAGTCATTTTGTTTCTGGTGCACTCAATATAGGCAATAGTTTATGACTGAAAGGATTTTAGCTCTTGGAATGGTCAATGTACATTAGAAGCATAAAAAGATAGAAGTATTCACAGATCTTCAATAGCACTGGACAGCAGATTATCAGCAACAGAGCAGCAAAGGGGAAACAGCATTCTTGATCATTTGAGGAAGAGCAACCCAAACATACTATTCATTGCTGATGAAAAACAACATGAAATGTATAAGGGGTGACAAAAATTTGATTAAATGCTCATAAGACAGCACATGCCATACTTAAATTCAAGGTTTAAGGACCTAAAGGATCAATATCTGATAAGGTACTTTAGAGGGCGGATTCAGGTGCTAGGTAGGAAGCTATTTGTAGAAAAGCTAATTTGGGGCTTTCACTCTACCATTTTTGATTATTTCTCATAAAGCAAGCCCACCATTGTTTTAGGTGTAAACAAAATTGTGGAGACAACCACAGACCTATAATTACCAGCATTTTGAATTGCAATGATCAGTACTCAGTTCTTAGTGCTCCCAGGGAAAGTGTAAAAATCACCTTATGATTATTAATTAGACCTCTCACAATTTTTGGCAGGCAAAGACAACATTCTACCCTGGAAAAAATATACCTGAAAGAAAAAGTTAGCTCCTTCGATCTGATTGTTATATTTCTTTTAAGTCAAAACAGTCTATGATCTGTGATGAGATAGTGGCACGAAGGAGATGTGATCTTGGTGTGATGAACACCTAGTCAAACTGTTTGAATTTATATCCGGAAAAACTTGTGTTGGCAACTATTAAGTACAAATTACCTAGAAATAGAGGGTGTATTAAGTGACTGCAGCAACCTGATAACTGAAAGTCCTCATTATAGGTGATTATTAAAGTATGTAGAAAATGGACAAATTGCTAAGAAGTATAAAAAACAAGAAAGCTGCAGAGGGCACTATGTGATGCTCAGGATTTAAGTTAATATGAGTATTAGTACTATTTAAAATTTTACACCCTAAAGAAGAGGTTATAATAACACACAAGAAACTAAATTAAAAATTAGCTGTTACTACTATAACTTTCATATAAATACAATGTTGAAAATATTCATTTAATAACAATAGTGTTATGGTTATTTATACTCCCCTTCAGAATTATGCATTTCAAGTTTTGGATCCTATTATGAAAAACCCCTCTGTTAATCAGTTAACATCCCATTTGAAAAATTGGTGAGATTTTAATCATTTGTGGCCACAATTACTATTTATTTATTTATTTATTTATTTCTGGCGATTTTTAGAGCGCGCAAATACCCTGGGGTGTCTCGGCGCTGTAGTTGCAGAACTCTCCGGAGGAGGGGGGGAGGATTAGGCGGGGAACAACCATGTCTTTAGTTGTTTTCTAAAGTTAAGAAGGGTTGGAGCGCTCTTGATGTTTAGAGGAAGTGCGTTCCACAGTTTGGCCGTGGCCACAGCAAAACGTTTGTCGCCCCAGTTGGCCCTTCTTGTACGGGGGATCATGAATAGGTTCGCTGAGGATGACCGCAGAGTTCTAGTATGTTCAAGCGGTCGGAAGGCTTTTCTTAAGAATAAGGGTCCTTGGTCGTGAATGGCCTTATATGCAATGCATAAAGCCTTAAACTTGATGCGGCTCCTCACCGGTAGCCAATGTAATTGTCGGATGTAGGGGTAAACTGATGCAAATCTAGGGATAGATAGCAGTGTTCTGGCGGCAGCGTTCTGGACAGTTTGCAATTTATTAAGAACCTTTTGTTGTGTATTGAGTAACAATGCATTGCAGTAATCAGTTTTGGAGAATACTAATGTACTGACCAAGGTTTTACCTGCATGTGACGGAAGGTATGGGATTAGTTTTTTTATCCTTTTTAATACGTGGAAGGAAGAAGAAACCACAGCATTGACATGTTGCTGGAATGTCAATTTGTTATCGAAGATAACGCCCAAGTTGCGTACCTTCGTCACAGGTTCTGGCGGTTGTCCCATCTGGTGAGGCCACCATTGAGGGGACCAGGTGGGTTGAAGCCTCCCAAATGTCATCACTTCTGTCTTATCAGAGTTGAGTTTAAGACAGTTGGATGACATCCAGGAGCTTATTGCCTTCATTCCCATTTGAAAATTGGCTGCTACTGAGATTCCGTCATTATGTATCGATAACACCAATTGGGTATCGTCAGCGTAGGTAGTGAGGGAGATTCCACAGGATTTTATGACCCTCGCCAGGTCCGACACATAGATATGAAATAGTGTCGGACTTAGCGAGGATCCCTGTGGTACTCCACATGGCAAGGAGAAGGTCTGGGATGTGAAATTGCCTAGTTTCACTGTTTGTGGACGGTTCGACAGGAATGAGGCCAGGAGGTTTTTTGCTTTGCATGTGATTCCTATGGCTTCGACACGGTCGATCAAGGTGGCGTGGTCGACCGTGTCGAAGGCCGCAGATAGGTCCAGGAGTACTAGAACTGCGGCTCCTCCATTATCCATCGTAGACCTAATCTCATCTGCTGCTTTCAGCAGTGCCGTCTCTGTTCCGTGGCCCTGTCGGAACCCAAATTGGGTGTCATCCAGTAGATTATTGTGATGGATGTAATTTGACAGCTGGGTATTCATGATCTTTTCAAAGATCTTTGCAGGGAATGGGAGACAGGCAATGGGCCTATAACTAGCAGGAAGGAGAGGGTCTAGACTAGGTTTTTTGAGCAGCGGTTTGATTATTGCTTTTTTCCACTGCGGGGGGTATACACCGGATTCAAACATTGCATTGCAGATGGTGGTTAGGGGAGGGGCAATAACCTCCGAGATGAGGTTGAGGATATTTGGAGGGCAAGGGTCCAAAGGTGAGCCGGATTTGGTTCGAGCGATCAGTGGTTGAATGAATTCACAGGAGGTAGGTTCAAAACCTGCGAATGAGGGGCCGGTGTCAGCTGTGGAATGAGAGGGAATGGTCGCTACCTCAGGTGTAAATGTGTTAAAGATGGCTCTAACCTTGTCCTCGAAAAAATTGGCTAATGCATCAGAAAGGGCTTGAGACCCTTCTGACTGAGGAACAGATGGATTGGACAGGTAGGTTACTACTTGAAATAGTTTCCCTGAGGAGTTTTTCGCCTCATTAATTTGGCTTGTATAGTATGTGGTTTTTTCTGTTTTTATGAGTTTTTTATAGTTAGTGAGAGCGCTTTTGTAACTAATCTTGTCAGATGTGTTAAAGTTACGGCGCCACTGCCGTTCAAGGTTTCTGCAATACTGACGCTGAAGTCTGAGCGGCTCAGAGAACCAGGGGGCTGAAGGGCGTTTTCTAGTACGGTGGGAGGTTTTAGGAGGTGCTAATTCGTTGCAGGCTTCGATCAGAATCTCCGTATAAGTGTCTGACGCTGCTATGGGATCATGCTCATTAAGTGATGGGCTATCCTGAATCATCTGAGTGAGACGTTCGAGATTTAAGTTCTTCCAGTCTCTGAATGTGGTAGAGTGGGGAAGAGACGGCCGAGGGGGCGTGGGTTTAGTAGGGATAGAGAAGCATATAGCAGAATGATCAGTCCAGATTAGAGGAATGACCTCTGTGATGGAGATTTCGGGATTGTTGGTGAATATTCCGTCCAACGTATGGCCTGCTTTGTGCGTGGGTTTTTTAACAATTTGTGTGAGACCGGCAGTCTCTAAGTCTCCAAGTAACATTTTAGTGTCAGGGTCTTCTGAAACTTCGAGGTGAAAGTTAAAATCACCTTGGATGGTGAACTGTGGTGCTCCAATGGATGTCTCAATTATGTGATCCAGGCGTGCTAGAAATTTGGCTCTGGATCCTGGAGGGCGGTAAATCAGCATACCTTTAAATGTTGCTTTACTGGATAGGCCTATTGAGAAGAGGAGGGCCTCGCATTCAGGATAGGTTGTGTCTGTAGTAGATATTTTGAGGTGATGTTTGTACATGATTGCGACTCCTCCGCCCTTCCTTATAGGTCTGTCTAGTTTACACTCACAGTAGTTATCTGGTGTGGCGTCTCTGAAATCGGGGCCAGAGGCCTCGTCTCCCCAAGTTTCGGTGATAAATAGAATATCTATCTGTTGCGAGTCTATGAACTCGGCAATTTCGAATTTATGTTTTGGTAGGGATCTTGCATTGATAAGAGCTGCTGTTACTAGAGGGGGAGGTATAGGGGGAGAGATGGGTGGCGTCTCAGTGCAAGTGGGACACTTGAGTGGTCCGAACCTAGGATCGTTATAGTTAAAGTTTGGTAATGAGTGAGGGTACCTGGTTGTTTGTTTGATGCTGAGGAGTTGATCCGGAGTGTAAGTTATTGGCAAGGTGCTGGTTGCGGGATAAGGAGATGAAGGATCAGGGGGGGTGGCCCTTAGCCCGGTCTCGGCGCGGACGAGCGCAGACGAGCTTGTCTTATGCGCGCCTTCGTCGCGCATTCGTCGCGCCCGCTGCGCTCGTCCGCTGCGCTTCCGGTGATTACACATGTTTATGGGAGGAGTAGAGGCGGGAAGGCGGGGGGGGGGGGTGTGGCCTCGTAAGTGGGCGTGTCCCGTGCCTTAGCGAGGAGAATGGCGGCTGGATTTGTAAGAGGTTTCCCTTTACAGCGCTTAATCCGCTGTGATCCAAGAGCCCTGCCCAAGAGTGTCTGGTGCCAGGAAGTAAGTAAGTGAAGTTTTTTTTAAAATGACAAGTTCTGTGCTTTAAAAATCGGAAATGCGAGCAATTCTACTCCCGGCTGAGCCTCAGGAGGTTCCACAAATTTGATCAAGCGTCGCTAGTGTTCAGCGCGCTTTATACCTGTCGCGGGGGGCGTGGCCTCGTAAGTGGAGGTGTCCCGTGCCTTAGCGAGGAGAATGGCGGCTGGATTTGTAAGAGGTTTCCCTTTACAGCGCTTAATCCGCTGTGATCCAAGAGCCCTGCCCAAGAGTGTCTGGTGCCAGGAAGTAAGTAAGTGAAGTTTTTAAAATGACAAGTTCTGTGCTTTAAAAATCGGAAATGCGAGCAATTCTACTCCCGGCTGAGCCTCAGGAGGTTCCACAAATTTAATCAAGCGTCGCTAGTGTTCAGCGCGCTTTATACCTGTCGCGGGGGGCGTGATTAATTCATAACAATCAGTCAATCAGAAATATAAGGCTTCAAAGGGAAGGACCATCTGCTCTGAGATGTTTGTATTTAAATGAAATCTTTACTCAGACATTTTCAGATCTTCCCCAAGTTAGGATGATGTGTTAATTCGTTTGATATCTACATCAACCTCAAGACACAGGCCGTAGGCGTCAGGTGCAGTGGTTGTTCCAGGCGTCAGGTTTCTTTGTCCTCAGCAGGCTCTGAGTATTTCTTTAGTGATTCTTTTGAACAGAGCTGCTGGAGATCCGGTCTTTGTTGTAGGGAGTCAGTCCTCACAGGAGTTCTGGAGATTGCTGGCTGCAGGACAAGGCCATCTTTGGCGCAGAATCTCAGGAAACTGCAGGCGGGCCAGTAGGGCTGAGGCCAAGCCAGTTCTTCTCTGCATTCTCCTCTGCTGGCCGTCTTCTTTCATCCTTCTTCTTCGTAGGTATCAGGAATCTGCATCCTGGGTTCAGGACTGCCCCCTAAATACTGCATTTAGGGGGCATTTTATGGGTCTCTGCGTCAGGTACCAATAAAATTCTGACCTATGGGTGACTACACCCTTGGTGTGCTCACCCTATGTGGGAGAGGGGGCACAATCCCTAACACTGATTGGAGAGTGCCTGCCATCTGCAAGATGGTGGGCACTGAAGGGTGAGCTTCACCTCGCCTCTCCCACCTGAGGGGTGGGGTTGGCATAGGTGGGCACACCTTTTGGGTTGTTCTAATTTTTCCTGCCTGGCCTCCCACCGAAAAGGGGAGAGACAGGAAGAGGGCCAGCTCATGATAGCAGGAGAGGCTCGGGGTCATGTTACAAAGGTGGAAGGCCTTTGAAGCTCCCCTACCACAGATAACCTGGGGGAGGTGTGACCACCTCCGCCCAGGAAAGGTTTAGTTTTTGGGCTGAGGAAGCAAAGGCTCCCATCCCATTGGTCCAGAAACATGTCTTGTGATGGCAGGCTGGTGGTTACCAGTTAGGGAACCCACCAGAGGCTGTTCTCTTTTTCAGGGTGCATCTCTAAGATGCCCTCTGAGTGCATGGTATAATAAATCCCAACACTGCCATCAGTGTGGGTTTCTTATGCTGAGAAGTTTGATACCTAACTTCCCAGAATGTGGTAAAGCCATTATGGTGCTGTGGAGTTCGTAATGACAAACTCCCAGACTATATAATCTATATGGCTTCACTTCACTTAAAATGTCTAAGAATGGACTTAACACCGTAGGGGTACAGTGCTCATGTAACTGTACTCTCACCAGTGGTATAGTGCACCCAGCTAGAGGGGTGGCTGACCTGTACCATAGGCAGTGGGATGCATGCATGGCATACAGGTGTGCCATGTCGACTCTTCACTTTTCTCTGCACCAAAACGCACAGCCTGCAATGGCAGTGTGTGTGTGTTAAGGTATAGGGCCTTTAAGGGTGGCACAATATGTGCTGCAGACCATAGAGGTACAAAAGGTGGAGGAGATGGACGGAGCATCTGAACCAATCAAACACTCACACCCAGTCAACAGATCTGGGTTTGATCCATCACCGTTCTTTACCCCCCCCCTCTGCCACCCAAGTTTAGACACGGCCATATGCAAATCAGTCTGACCCTGTGCCTCATGGGAACAGTCCAGCCCGAACTGCCAAGCCATGCCTTCCCTGGACCGGAAACAAGCGTCCTAGGACCGGTTTCTGGCATTACAGCCGTCTTCAGCCAGCCTTGCTTGAATCCAGTGGCAAAGTGAGCAAGGGACTCACAACTGAGCATACCCTGTCAACTTATGGCGACAAAGCGGTACAAAAGGGGGTGGTGATGGTCGGAGCATCTGAACCAATCAAACACTCACACCCAGCCAACAGATCTGGGTTTGATCCATCACCGTTCTTTAGCCCACTCTGCCACCCCAGTTTAGACATGGCCATATGCAAATCAGTCTGACCCTGTGCCTCATGGGAACAGTCCAGCCCGAACTGCCAAGACATACCTTCCCTGGACCGGAATCAAGCGTCCTAGGACTGGTTTCTGGCATTACAGCCATCTTCAGACAGGCTTTCTTGAATCCAGTGGCAAAGTGAGCAAGGGACTCACGTCTGACATACCCTGCCAACTTATGGCGACAAAGCGGTACAAAAGGGGATGGCCATGTCTGAACTGGGGTGGTGTGGAGTGCAAAAAAACAATGGATTTAGGCCCAGATCTCTGTACTGGGGTGAATGTATGACATTGTTCTGCATTCTGTCCATCAATTGTTGTTGTTTTTGCATTTGTCACCCCGAGTGGATGGGTATGCTCAGACGTGAGTCCCATGCTCTCCACACCACTGGAGTCAAGCTATCCTGGCTGAAGACGGCTGATAGCGAGAAACCGGTCCTAGGATGCTTGATTCCGGTCCAGGAAAGACATGGCTTGGCAGTTCGGGCTGGACTGTTCCCATGAGGCACAGGGTCAAGGCTGATTTGCTTATGGCCATGTCTGAACTGGGGTGGTGTGGAGTGCAAAAAAAACATGGATTTAGGCCCAGATCTTTGTACTGGGGTGAATGTATGACATTGTTCTGCATTCTGTCCATCAATTGTTGTTTTTGCATTGGTCACCCCTAGTGGGATGGGTATGCTCAGACGTGAGTCCCATGCTCTCCACACCACTGGAGTCAAGCTATCCTGGCTGAAGACGGCTGATAGCCAGAATTCGGTCCTAGGATGCTTGATTCCGGTCCAGGAAAGACATGGCTTGGCAGTTCGGGCTGGACTGTTCCCATGAGGCACAGGGGCAAGGCTGATTTGCATATGGCCATGTGTGAACTGGGGTGGTGTGGAGTGCAAAAAAAAACATGGATTTAGGCCCAGATCTCTGTACTGGGGTGAATGTATGACATTGTTCTGCATTCTGTCCATCAATTGTTGTTTTTGCATTGGCACCCCTAGTGGGATGGGTATGCTCAGACGTGAGTCCCATGCTCTCCACACCACTGGAGTCAAGCTATCCTGGCTGAAGACGGCTGATGGCCAGAATTCGGTCCTAGGATGCTTGATTCCGGTCCAGGAAAGACATGGCTTGGCAGTTCGGGCTGGACTATTCCCATGAGGCACAGGGTAAAGGCTGATTTGCATATGGCCATGTCTGAACTGGGGTGGTGTGGAGTGCAAAAAAACGATGAATTTAAGCCCAGATCTCTGTACTGGGGTGAATGTATGACATTGTTCTGCATTCTGTCCATCAATTGTTGTTTTTGCATTTGTCACTCCGAGTGGGACGGGTATGCTCAGACGTCAGTCCCATGCTCTCCACACCACTGGAGTCAAGCTATTCTGGCTGAAGACGGCTGATAACCAGAAACCGGTCCTAGGATGCTTGATTCCGGTCCAGGAAAGACATGGCTTGGCAGTTCAGGCTGGACTGTTCCCATGAGGCACAGGGTCAAGGCTGATTTGCATATGGCCATGTCTGAACTGGAGTGGTGTGGAGTGCAAAAAAAACATGGATTTAGGCCCAGATCTCTGTACTGGGGTGAATGTATGACATTGTTCTGCATTCTGTCCATCAGTTGTTGTTTTTGCATTTTTCACCCCGAGTGGGATGGGTATGCTCAGACGTGAGTCCCATGCTCTCCACACCACTAGAGTCAAGCTATCCTGGCTGAAGACGGCTGATAGCGAGAAACCGGTCCTAGGATGCTTGATTCCGGTCCAGGAAAGGCATGGCTTGGCAGTTCAGGCGGGATGGTTCCCATGAGGCACAGGGTCAAGGCTGATTTGCATATGGCCATGTCTGAACTGGGGTGGTGTGGAGTGCAAAAAAACGATGGATTTAGGCCCAGATCTCTGTACTGGGGTGAATGTATGACATTGTTCTGCATTCTGTCCATCAATTGTTGTTTTCGCATTGGTCACCCCTAGTGGGATGGGTATGATCAGACGTGAGTCCCATGCTCTCCCAACCACTGGAGTCCAGCTATCCTGGCTGAAGACGGCTGATAGCCAGAAACCGGCCCTAGGATGCTTGATTCCGGTCCAGGAAAGACATGGCTTGGCAGTTCGGGCTGGACTGTTCCCATGAGGCACAGGGTCAAGGCTGATTTGCATATGGCCATGTCTGAACTGGGGTGATGTGGAGTGCAAAAAAACGATGGATTTAGGCCCAGATCTCTGTACTGGGGTGAATGTATGACATTGTTCTGCATTCTGTCCATCAATTGTCGTTTTTGCATTGGTCAACCCTAGTGGGATGGGTATGCTCAGACGTGAGTCCCATGCTCTTCACACCACTGGAGTCAAGCTATCCTGGCTGAAGACGGCTGAAAGCCAGAAACCGGTACTAGGATGCTTGATTCCAGGCCAGGAAATACATGGCTTGGCAGTTTGGGGTGGACTGTTCCCATGAGGCACAGGGTCAAGACTGATTTGCATTTGGCCATGTCTGAACTGGGGTGGTGTGGAGTGCAAAAAAACGATGGATTTAGACCCAGATCTCTGTACTGGGGTGAATGTATGACATTGTTCTGCATTCTGTCCTTTAATTGTTGTTTTTGCATTTTTCACCCCGAGTGGGATCGTATGCTCAGACGTGAGTCCCATGCTCTCCACACCACTGGAGTCAAGTTATCCTGGCTGAAGACAGCTGATAGCCAGAAACCGGTCCTAGGATGCTTGATTCCGGTCCAGGAAAGACATGGCTTGGCAGTTCGGGCTGGACTGTTCCCATGAGGAACAGGGTCAAGGCTGATTTGCATATGGCCATGTCTGAACTGGGGTGTTGTGGAGTGCAAAAAAACAATGGATTTAAGCCCAGATCTCTGTACTGGGGTGAATGTATGACATTGTTCTGCATTCTGTCCATCAATTGTTGTTTTTGCATTTGTCACCCCGAGTGGGACGGGTATGCTCAGACGTCAGTCCCATGCTCTCCACACAACTGGAGTCAAGCTATTCTGGCTGAAGACGGCTGATAACCAGAAACCGGTCCTAGGATGCTTGATTCCGGTCCAGGAAAGACATGGCTTGGCAGTTCAGGCTGGACTGTTCCCATGAGGCACAGGGTCAAGGCTGATTTGCATATGGCCATGTCTGAACTGGGGTGGTGTGGAGTGCAAAAAAACCATGGATTTAGGCCCAGATCTCTGTACTGGGGTGAATGTATGACATTGTTCTGCATTCTGTCCATCAATTGTTGTTTTTGCATTTATCACCCCGAGTGGGATGGGTATGCTCAGACGTGAGTCCCATGCTCTCCACACCACTAGAGTCAAGCTATCCTGGCTGAAGACGGCTGATAGCGAGAAACCGGTCCTAGGATGCTTGATTCCGGTCCAGGAAAGACATCGCTTGGCAGTTCAGGCTGGACTGTTCCCATGAGGCACAGGGTCAAGGCTGATTTGCATATGGCCATGTCTGAGCTGGGGTGGTGTGGAGTGCAAAAAAAAGATGGATTTAGGCCCAGATCTCTGTACTGGGGTGAATGTATGACATTGTACTGCATTCTGTCCATCAATTGTTGTTTTCGCATTGGTCACCCCGAGTGGGATGGGTATGCTCAGACCTGAGTCCCATGCTCTCCACACCACTGGAGTCAAGCTATCCCGCCTGTTGACGGCTGATAGCCAGAAACCGGTCCTAGGATGCTTGATTCCGGTCCAGGAAAGACATGGCTTGGCAGTTCAGGCTGGACTGTTCCAATGAGGCACAGGGTCAAGGCTGATTTGCAAATGGCCATGTCTAAACTGGGGTGGTGTGGAGTGCAAAACAACAATGGATTTAGGCCCAGATCTCTGTACTGGGGTGAATGTATGACATTGTTCTGCATTCTGTGCATCAATTGTTGTTTTTGCATTTGTCACCCAGAGTGGGATGGGTAAGCTCAGACGTGAGTCCCATGCTCTCCAAACCACTAGAGTCAAGCTATCCTGGCTGAAGACGGCTGACAGCCAGAAACCGGTCCTAGGATGCTTGATTCCGGTCCAGGAAAGACATGGCTTGGCAGTTCAGGCTGGACTGTTCCCATGAGGCACAGGGTCAAGGCTGATTTGCATATGAGCATGTCTGAACTGGGGTGATGTGGAGTGCAAAAAACGATGGATTTAGGCCCAGATCTCTGTACTGGGGTGAATGTATGACATTGTTCTGCATTCTGTCCATCAATAATTGTTTTTGCATTGGTCACCCCGAGTGGGATGGGTATGCTCAGACGTGAGTCCCATGCTCTCCACACCACTGGAGTCAAGCTATCCTGGCTGAAGATGGCTGATAGCCAGAAACCGGTCCTAGGATGCTTGATTACGGTCCAGGAAAGACATGGCTTGGCAGTTCGGGCTGGACTGTTCCCATGAGGCACAGGGTCAAGGCTGATTTGCATATGGCCATGTCTGAACTGGGGTGGTGTGGAGTGCAAAAAAACGATTGATTTAGGCCCAGATCTCTGTACTGGGGTGAGTGTATGACATTGTTCTGCATTCTGTCCATCAATTGTTGTTTTTGCATTTGTCACCCCGAGTGAGATGGGTATGCTCAGACGTGAGTCCCATGCTCTCCACACCACTGGAGTCAAGCTATCCTGGCTGAAGACGGCTGATAGCGAGAAACCGGTCCTAGGATGCTTGATTCCGGTCCAGGAAAGACATGGCTTGGCAGTTCAGGCTGGACTGTTCCCATGAGGCACAGGGTCAAGGCTGATTTGCATATGGCCATGTCTGAACTGGGGTGGTGTGGAGTGCAAAAAAAACATGGATTTAGGCCCAGATCTCTGTACTGGGGTGAATGTATGACATTGTTCTGCATTCTGTCCATCAATTGTTGTTTTTGCATTGGTCACCCCTAGTGGGATGGGTATGCTCAGACGTGAGTCCCATGCTCTCCCCACCACTGGAGTCAAGCTATCCTGGCTGAAGACGGCTGATAGCCAGAAACCGGTCCTAGGATGCTTGATTCCGGTCCAGGAAAGACATGGCTTGGCAGTTCGGGCTGGACTGTTCCCATGAGGCACAGCGTCAAGGCTGATTTGCATATGGCCATGTCTGAACTGGGGTGGTGTGGAGTGCAAAAAAAACATGGATTTAAGCCCAGATCTTTGTACTGGGGTGAATGTATGACATTGTTCTGCATTCTGTCCATCAATTGTTGTTTTTGCATTTGTCACCCCGAGTGGGATGCGTATGCTCAGACGTGAGTCCCATGCTCTCCACACCACTGGAGTCAAGCTATCCTGTCTGAAGGCAGCTGATAGCCAGAAACCGGTCCTAGGATGCTTGATTCCGGTCCAGGAAAGACATGGCTTGGCAGTTCGGGCTGGACTGTTCCCATGAGGCACAGGGTCAAGGCTGATTTGCATATGGCCATGTCTGAACTGGGGTGGTGTGGAGTGCAAAAAAACGATGGATTTAGGCCCAGATCTCTGTACTGGGGTGAATGTATGACATTGTTCTGCATTCTGTCATCAATAATTGTTTTTGCATTCGTCACCCTGAGTGGGATGGGTATGCTCAGACGTGAGTCCCATGCTCTCCACACCACTGGAGTCAAGCTATCCTGGCTGAAGACGGCTAATAGCCAGAAACCTGTCCTAGGATGCTTGGTTCCGGTCCAGGAAAGACATGGCTTGGCAGTTCGGGCTGGACTGTTCCCATGAGGCACAGGTTCAAGGCTGATTTGCATATGGCCATGTCTGAACTGAGGTGGTCTGGAGTGCAAAAAAACGATGAATTTAGGCCCAGATCTCTGTACTGGGGTGAATGTATGACATTGTTCTGCATTCTGTCCATCAATTGTTGTTTTTGCATTTGTCACCCCGAGTGGGATGGGTATGCTCAGACGTGAGTCCCATGCTCTCCACACCACTGGAGTCAAGCTATCCTGGCTGAAGACGGCAGATAGCCAGAAACCGGTCCTAGGATGCTTGATTCTGGTCCAGGAAAGATATGGCTTGGCAGTTCGGGCTGGACTGTTCCCATGAGGCACAGGGTCAAGGCTGATTTGCATATTGCCATGTCTGAACTGGGGTGGAGTGGAGTGCAAAAAAACGATGGTTTTAGGCCCAGATCTCTGTACTGGGGTGAATGTATGACATTGTTCTGCATTCTGTCCATCAATTGTTGTTTTTGCATTTGTCACCCCGAGTGGGATGGGTATGCTCAGACGTGAGTCCCATGCTCTCCACACCACTGGAGTCAAGCTATCCTGGCTGAAGACAGCTGATAGCCAGAAACCGGTCCTAGGATGCTTGATTCCGGTCCAGTAAAGACATGGCTTGGCAGTTCGGGCTGGACTGTTCCCATGAGGCACAGGGTCAAGGCTGATTTGCATATAGCCATGTCTGAACTGGGGTGGTGTGGAGTGCAAAAAACCGATGGATTTAGGCCCAGATCTCTGTACTGGGGTGAATGTATGACATTGTTCTGCATTCTATCCATCAATTGTTGCTTTTGCATGTGTCACCCCGAGTGGGATGGGTATGCTCAGATGTGAGTCCCATGCTCTCCACACCACTGGAGTCAAGCTATCCAGGCTGAAGACGGCTGAGAGCCAGAAACTGGTCCTAGGATGCTTAATTCTGGTCCAGGAAAGACATGGCTTGGCAGTTCGATCTGGACTGTTCCCATGAGGCACAGGGTCAAGGCTGATTTGCATATGGCCATGTCTGAACTGGGGTGTTGTGGAGTGCAAAAAAACGATGGATTTAGGCCCGGATCTCTGTACTGGGGTGAATGTATGAAATTGTTCTGCATTCTGTCCATCAATTGTTGTTTTTGCAGACCATAGAGGGCTTCCCTGGGCACAGTGTCCTTGGTACCCATTATACTTTTTCCAAGGGACTTAAATGTGGCCAGAGAGGTGACAATCGGGCGCAAAAGGGTACCATTTTGGGAGAGAGCATAGTGCCCTGGAAACCTGATTGGCAGGGACACAGGACACATCAAGTCAAAGTGCATCAGAAACCTGGCAAATAGTGTGTAGGTGGGTTACTGCAACCAGAAACCCACTTTCCTACAAGAGAGTGTTCCTAATAGCCTGAAGTGAAGTGGGCACGGTTTCTCACACTATTCACCTCTGCTTACCGCAACATACTGCTGTGCACACAGTGATAAAAAGGTGCATACAAATATTGCGATCCTACATACAGAGGAAAACTAGCACAGGAAACATTACTTATGAGTGTCTCTATACTTGAGGGAGCGAGCAATGAATACGAAGTGAGGACAGATGAGTGGACAGCGAATAATGAAAGGCAAGTGAGCAAATTAATGTCGTAGGTATCTATTGATGCCACCTGGCCACTTTTATAGCAGCATGACAGGTACAAAAATATGAAAAAAATCACCTAAAGACTGTATTTATTCCCTCTTTCAATACATACTTAAACAGTAAATGTAGGATGAAAACAATTTAAATGTGCTCTATTGCTGCCCTAATGACCCCTGACAGGTAACTAAAGTAAACAAAGACAGAAAAGTAACGTTAAAAAAAGAATACAGATATTTTCATTTTAGGTTCTACTTAAGAAACTTGTCCTGATGCAATATAAGGCAAGTAATGGGGATTTTCTTGTTTTAGGGTGGGTATGGGTTTTGGGGTACATGGGGATAGTATTTGTATCCCTACCCTATCCAACACTTACCCCACTGTTGCACTCACTAGAGTGGGAATAGAAATGTGTACCCCTACACTATCCAACACTTACCCTACGGTTGCACTCACTGGAGTGGGAATAGTAATTTTTACCCCTACGCTATCCAACACTTACACTACTCTTGCCCTAAAAGTATTGCGCGTTGTAATGGTATGCGTTGTAAAGGAATGCGTTGTAAATGTAGTTACTAAAAATGCGTTGTGATGGCATGGGTTGTAAAATCATGCATTGTAATGGATGCTGCGATGTAAAAACCGCAATGTAAAGGCATGCGTTGTAATTGTTTGCGTTGTAACATCATATATTCAGTTTAGCCTCATTCAGACATGTCAACATTTTAAAAGTAGATATTTTGAAAGCAAATTAGGGGGAATGTATTTTGCCAATTGAAATACATTAAAGAAGAAGCAATTTCAGGTCAGAATTCTACAGTCTTCAACTAGTTCAGCCGGGAAAAAGCCTTTACATAGCAGTCATTACAACGCACTACATTCACAACGCAGTCATTACAACGCAGCTGCCCTTACATTACATACAGTTACAACGCATGCCATTACAACGCATGTCACTACAACGCATGCCATTACAATGAATATCATTACAACACATGCCATTACAATGCATTATATGGTAAGTAACGGAGATTTTTTAGTTTTAGGGAGGGTATGGGTGCTGGGGTACATGGGCATAGTATTTTTATCCCTACACTATCCAACACTTACCCTACTGTTGCACTCACTGGATTGGGAATAAAAATGTTTACCCCTACACTATCCAACACTTACCCTACTGTTGCACTCACTGGAGTGGGAATAGTAATTTTTACCCCTACACTATCCAACACTTACCGTACTGTTGCACTCACTGGAGTGGGAATTGTAATTTTTACCCCTACGCTATCCAACACTTACACTACTCTTGCCCTAAAAGTATTGCGCGTTGTAATGGCATGCATTGTAATTGTATCTGTTGTAATGGAGTGCGTTGTAAATGTAGTTTCTAAAAATGGGTGGTGATGGCATGCGGTGTAAAATCATGCATTGTAATGGATGCTGCGATGTAAAAACCGCGTTGTAAAGGCATGCATTGTAATTGTTTGCGTTGTAACATAATATATTCAGTTCAGCCTCATTCAGACATGTCAACATTTTAAAAGTAGATATTTTGAAAACAAATTAGGGGGAAGGTATTTTGCCAATTGAAATACATTAAAGAAGAAGCAATTTCAGGTCAGAATTCTACAGTCTTCAACTAGTTCAGCCAGGAAACAACCTTTACATAGCAGTCATTACAACGCACTACCTTCACAATGCAGTCATTACAATGCAGCTGCCCTTACATCATATACCATTACAACGCATGCCATTACAACACATGTCACTACAACGCATGCCATTCCAATGAATATCATTACAACGCATGACATTACAACGCATTATAAGGTAAGTAATGGGGATTTTTTAGTTTTAGGGTGGGTATGGGTTCTGGGGTGCATGGTGATAGTATTTTTATCCCTACACTATCCAACACTATCCAACTTACCCTACTGTTGCACTCACTGGAGTGGGAATAGAAATTTTTATCCCTACACTATCCAACACTTACCCTACTGTCGCACTCACTGGAGTGGGAATAGAAATATTTACCCCTACACTATCCAGCACTTACACTACTCTTGCCCTAAAAGTATTGCGCGTTGTAATGGTATGCGTTGTAATGGAATGCGTTGTAAATGTAGTTTCTAAAAATGCGTTGTGATGGCATGCGTTGTAAAATCATGCATTGTAATGGATGCTGCGATGTAAAAACCGTGTTGTAAAGGCATGCGTTGTAATTGTTTGCGTTGTAACATCATATATTCAGTTCAGCCTCATTCAGACATGTCAACATTTTAAAAGTAGATATTTTGAAAACAAATTAGGGGGAATGTATTTTGCCAATTGAAATACATTAAAGAAGAAGCAATTTCAGGTCAGAATTCTACAGTTTTTAACTAGTTCAGCCGGGTAACAATCTGTACATAGCTGTCATTACAACGCACTACCTTCACAACGCAGTCATTACAACGCAGCTGCCCTTACATCACATACCATTACAACGCACACCATTACAACGCATGTCACTACAACGCATGCCATTACAATGAATATCATTACAACACATGCCATTACAACGCATTATAAGGTAAGTAATGGGGATTTTTTAGTTTTAGGGTGGGTATGGGTTCTGGGGTACATGGGCAGACTATTTTTATCCCTACCCTATCCAACACTTACCCTAATATTGCACTCACTGGAGTGGGAATAGTAATTTTTACCCCTACACTATCCAACACTTACCGTACTGTTCACTCACTGGAGTGGGAATAGTAATTTTTACCCCTACGCTATCCAACACTTACACTACTCTTGCCCTAAAAGTATTGCGCGTTGTAATGGTATGCGTTGTAATTGTATGCGTTGTAATGGAATGCGTTGTATATGTAGTTTCTAAAAAAGGGTGGTGATGGCATGCGTTATAAAATCATGCATTGTAATGGATGCTGCAATGTAAAAACCGCGTTGTAAAGGCATGCATTGTAATTGTTTGCGTTGTAACATCATATATTCAATTCAGCCTCATTCAGACATGTCAACATTTTAAAAGTAGATATTTTGAAAACAAATTAGGGGGAAGGTATTTTGCCAATTGAAATACATTAAAGAAGAAGCAATTTCAGGTCAGAAACAGAAAAAAACATTTTGGCTTAAACATTGGTAGTCTCAAGCTTGAATCAGGTATGCTGGCATGTATGCTCATTGAAGAGAGTTTAAGTGTTCACATTTATAGGTGGGCACCTATTGTCACAAAAGCCTTTTACCCTACTCCCCTGAACCATAATAAAGCCAAAAGTGGACTCCCATTGTCTCAATACAGGGTAAGCAAACAATAGCTGTATGTTGTATGAAGTCATTTATTAAATAGGAAAGGCCAAGTAAAACAAAGCTGGCCAGGTGATCAATGCAACAGTTCAGTACAGTGAGAGAACCACAGTCCAATAAAGTGTATCTTATATAACCAAAGGAACACATTTTTTCTGACTGGATTTGTAAATGAAAAGCATGTTTACAACTATACATTTAGTTTTTTGCCTGTGTGAGAACCACAAAAACTGCCTGCTATGCTGAGGATAAAAGGTGTGATGCCACAGCAATACCTAAAAGAATATGAATGAAAATTAATGTTTTTATGAAAATCATGTTATGTATTTGATGGCAACAAACATATTGTTAAAAAAGCAAATGTTTAGTGAGGGAAATGTGAATCAGCTGTGCTATCATTTGTGAAAGATAAAAGTGTGTTTTCACTGACAACACTATTCTTTATTTACGATTCTTTAGCCTAAAATTAAAGAATTGAAGCTCACAACTGTTTGTAAATTTGGATATGGGTGCACTGGAGAACAACCTCCATTTTGTGTGAACTGAGACTTAATGCAGTCAGAGGCAGTCCAAGATGGTCGCCGTGTTGAGGGAAATCTCACTGAGGCCACTCTCTTTCTCTCACAGAGAACCAGCATAGGAAATAAATGTGCAAGGCAAATGAATGCAACAAGGGGTTTATGGATAGTAAACAATTTAGGAATAAATAGAAAAGGGAACAATACCGGGTGTATGTAATGAATATGAAGTGAGTGAAGTGAGGGACAGGGATAACCTGGAGAGTGTTGGGAAAGGTTGTTGTAAGGTTCAATCATTTGGCCAAAGCAAGAGTGACATGAGCCAGAACCGATCTCTGTATCTAAAGCTTCTGTCACTTTTCATGTTCCTCTCTGAGAAGGGTGCTTGAAGTGGGGGCTGGGCAGGGAAGCTTTAGAATGTTGGCACAGAATACTGACACAGGGCATTCTTCTCTCAGAATGTCCCAGCCAGCCTCTGCCCTGGTGGCAGAAGAGGTCAAAAGTTCAACTCAGCTGATAGATATACCACTCAAAGTGTGTGCCCTCTTTCAGCCAGACTGCTGGATAAACTGCATATTACATTTTGGCAATAACTGGGCCCTCCTAACAAGTAAAATACTTCTACAGTCTTTTACTAGTCCAGCCGGGAAACAACCTTTACATAGCAGTCATTACATTGCACTACCTACACAACGCAGTCATTACAACGCAGCTGCCCTTACATCACATACCATTACAACGCATGTCACTACAACACATGCCATTACAATAAATATCATTACAACGCATGCCATTACAACGCATTATAAGGTAAGTAATGGGGATTTTCTTGTTTTAGGGTGGGTATGGGTTCTGGGGTACATGGGGATAGTATTTTTATCCCTACACTATCCAACACTTACCCTACTGTTGCACTCACTGGAGTGGGAATAGAAATGTTTACCCCTACACTATCCAACACTTACCCTACTGTTGCACTCACTGGAGTGGGAATAGTAATTTTTACCCCTACACTATCCAACACTTACAATACTCTTGCCCTAAAAGTATTGCGCGTTGTAATGGCATGCGTTGTAATGGTATGCGTTGTAATGGAATGCGTTGTAAATGTAGTTACTAAAAATGCGTTGTGATGGCATGCGTTGTAAAATCATGCATTTTAATGGATACTGCGATGTAAAAACTGCGCTGTGAAGGCATCCGTGTTAATTGTTTGCGTTGTAACATAATATATTCAGTTTAGCCTCATTCAGACATGTCAACATTTTAAAAGTAGATATTTTGAAAGTAAATTAGGGAGAATGTATTTTGCGAATAGAAATACATTAAAGAAGAAGCAATTTCAGGTCAGAAATCTACAGTCTTCAACTAGTTCAGCCAGGAAACAACCTTCACATAGCAGTCATTACAACGCACTACCTTCACAACGCAGTCATTATAACGCAGCTGCCCTTACATCACATACCATTACAACGCATGCCATTACAACGCATGTCACTACAACGTACGCCATTACAATGAATATCATTACAACGCATGCCATTACAACGCATTATAAGGTAAGTAAAGGGAATCTTTTAGTTTTAGGGTGGGTATGGGTTCTGGGGTACATGATGATAGTATTTTTATCCCTACACTATCCAACACTATCCAACTTACCCTACTGTTGCACTCACTGGAGTGGGAATAGAAATTTTTATCCCTACACTATCCAACACTTACCCTACTGTCGCACTCACTGGAGTGGGAATAGAAATATTTTCCCCTACACTATCCAGCACTTACACTACTCTTGCCCTGAAAGTATTGCGCGTTGTAATGGTATGCATTGTAATGGAATGCGTTGTAATGGAATGCGTTGTAATGGAATGCATTGTAAATGTAGTTTCTAAAAATGCGTTGTGATGGCATGCGTTGTAAAATCATGCATTGTAATGGATTCTGCGATGTAAAAACCGTGTTGTAAAGGCATGCGTTGTAATTGTTTGAGTTGTAACATCATATATTCAGTTCAGCCTCATTCAGACATGTCAACATTTTAAAAGTAGATATTTTGAAAACAAATTAGGGGGAATGTATTTTGCCAATTGAAATACATTAAAGAAGAAGCAATTTCAGGTCAGAATTCTACAGTCTTTAACTAGTTCAGCCGGGTAACAATCTTTACATAGCAGTCATTACAACGCACTACCTTCACAACGCAGTCATTACAACACAGCTGCCCTTATATCACATACCATTACAACGCACGCCATTACAACGCATGTCACTACAACGCATGCCAATACAATGAATATCATTACAACGCATGCCATTACAACGCATTATAAGGTAAGTAATGGGGATTTTTTAGTTTTAGGGTGGGTATGGGTTCTGGGGTACATGGGGATAGTATTTTTATCCCTACACTATCCAACACTATCCAACTTACCCTACTGTTGCACTCACTGGAGTGGGAATCGACATTTTTACCCCTACACTATCCAACACTTACCCCACTTTTGCACTCACTGGAGTGGGAATAGCAATTTTTACCCCTACACTATCCAATACTTACCCCACTTTTGCACTCACTGGAGTGGGAATAGCAATTTTTAGCCCTACGCTATCCAACACTTACACTACTTTTGCCCTAAAAGTATTGCGCGTTGTAATGGCATGCGTTGTAATGGTATGTGTTGTAATGGAATGCGTTGTAAATGTAGTTACTAAAAATGCGTTGTGATGGCATGCGTTGTAAAATCATGCATTGTAATGGATGCTGCGATGTAAAAACCGCGTTGTAAAGGCATGCGTTGTAATTGTTTGCGTTGTAACATCATATATTCAGTTCAGCCTCATTCAGACATGTCAACATTTTAAAAGTAGATATTTTGAAAACAAATTAGGGGGAAGGTATTTTGCCAATTGAAATACATTAAAGAAGAAGCAATTTCAGGTCAGAAACAGAAAAAAACATTTTGGCTTAAACATTGGTAGTCTCAAGCTTGAATCAGGTATGCTGGCATGTATGCTCATTGAAGAGAGTTTAAGTGTTCACATTTATAGGTGGGCACCTATTGTCACAAAAGCCTTTTACCCTACTCCCCTGAACCATAATAAAGCCAAAAGTGGACTCCCATTGTCTCAATACAGGGTAGGCAAACAATAGCTGTATGTTGTATGAAGTCATTTATTAAATAGGAAAGGCCAAGTAAAACAAAGCTGGCCAGGTGATCAATGCAACAGTTCAGTACAGTGAGAGAACCACAGTCCAATAAAGTGTATCTTATATAACCAAAGGAACACATTTTTTCTGACTGGATTTGTAAATGAAAAGCATGTTTACAACTATACATTTAGTTTTTTGCCTGTGTGAGAACCACAAAAACTGCCTGCTATGCTGAGGATAAAAGGTGTGATGCCACAGCAATACCTAAAAGAATATGAATGAAAATTAATGTTTTTATGAAAATCATGTTATGCATTTGATGGCAACAAACATATTGTTAAAAAAGCAAATGTTTAGTGAGGGAAATGTGAATCAGCTGTGCTATCATTTGTGAAAGATAAAAGTGTGTTTTCACTGACAACACTATTCTTTATTTACGATTCTTTAGCCTAAAATTAAAGAATTGAAGCTCACAACTGTTTGTAAATTTGGATATGAGTGCACTGGAGAACAACCTCCATTTTGTGTGAACTGAGACTTAATGCAGTCAGAGGCAGTCCAAGATGGTCGCCGTGTTGAGGGAAATCTCACTGAGGCCACTCTCTTTCTCTCACAGAGAACCAGCATAGGAAATAAATGTGCAAGGCAAATGAATGCAACAAGGGGTTTATGGATAGTAAACAATTTAGGAATAATTAGAAAAGGGAACAATACCGGGTGTATGTAATGAATATGAAGTGAGTGAAGTGAGGGACAGGGATAACCTGGAGAGTGTTGGGAAAGGTTGTTGTAAGGTTCAATCATTTGGCCAAAGCAAGAGTGACATGAGCCAGAACCGATCTCTGTATCTAAAGCTTCTGTCACTTTTCATGTTCCTCTCTGAGAAGGGTGCTTGAAGTGGGGGCTGGGCAGGGAAGCTTTAGAATGTTGGCACAGAATACTGACACAGGGCATTCTTCTCTCAGAATGTCCCAGCCAGCCTCTGCCCTGGTGGCAGAAGAGGTCAAAAGTTCAACCCAGCTGATAGAGATACCACTCAAAGTGTGTGCCCTCTTTCAGCCAGACTGCTGGATAAACTGCATATTACATTTTGGCAATAACTGGGCCCTCCTAACAAGTAAAATACTTCTACAGTCTTTTACTAGTCCAGCCGGGAAACAACCTTTACATAGCAGTCATTACATTGCACTACCTACACAACGCAGTCATTACAACGCAGCTGCCCTTACATCACATACCATTACAACGCATGTCACTACAACACATGCCATTACAATAAATATCATTACAACGCATGCCATTACAACGCATTATAAGGTAAGTAATGGGGATTTTCTTCTTTTAGGGTGGGTATGGGTTCTGGGGTACATGGGGATAGTATTTTTATCCCTACACTATCCAACACTTACCCTACTGTTGCACTCACTGGAGTGGGAATAGAAATGTTTACCCCTACACTATCCAACACTTACCCTACTGTTGCACTCACTGGAGTGGGAATAGTAATTTTTACCCCTACACTATCCAACACTTACAATACTCTTGCCCTAAAAGTATTGCGCGTTGTAATGGCATGCGTTGTAATGGTATGCGTTGTAATGGAATGCGTTGTAAATGTAGTTACTAAAAATGCGTTGTGATGGCATGCGTTGTAAAATCATGCATTGTAATGGATACTGCGATGTAAAAACTGCGTTGTGAAGGCATCCGTGTTAATTGTTTGCGTTGTAACATAATATATTCAGTTTAGCCTCATTCAGACATGTCAACATTTTAAAAGTAGATATTTTGAAAGTAAATTAGGGAGAATGTATTTTGCGAATAGAAATACATTAAAGAAGAAGCAATTTCAGGTCAGAAATCTACAGTCTTCAACTAGTTCAGCCCGGAAACAACCTTCACATAGCAGTCATTACAACGCACTACCTTCACAACGCAGTCATTATAACGCAGCTGCCCTTACATCACATACCATTACAACGCATGCCATTACAACGCATGTCACTACAACGTATGCCATTACAATGAATATCATTACAACGCATGCCATTACAACGCATTATAAGGTAAGTAAAGGGAATCTTTTAGTTTTAGGGTGGGTATGGGTTCTGGGGTACATGATGATAGTATTTTTATCCCTACACTATCCAACACTATCTAACTTACCCTACTGTTGCACTCACTGGAGTGGGAATAGAAATTTTTATCCCTACACTATCCAACACTTACCCTACTGTCGCACTCACTGGAGTGGGAATAGAAATATTTTCCCCTACACTATCCAGCACTTACACTACTCTTGCCCTGAAAGTATTGCGCGTTGTAATGGTATGCGTTGTAATGGAATGCGTTGTAATGGAATGCGTTGTAATGGAATGCATTGTAAATGTAGTTTCTAAAAATGCGTTGTGATGGCATGCGTTGTAAAATCATGCATTGTAATGGATTCTGCGATGTAAAAACCATGTTGTAAAGGCATGTGTTGTAATTGTTTGAGTTGTAACATCATATATTCAGTTCAGCCTCATTCAGACATGTCAACATTTTAAAAGTAGATATTTTGAAAACAAATTAGGGGGAATGTATTTTGCCAATTGAAATACATTAAAGAAGAAGCAATTTCAGGTCAGAATTCTACAGTCTTTAACTAGTTCAGCCGGGTAACAATCTTTACATAGCAGTCATTACAACGCACTACCTTCACAACGCAGTCATTACAACACAGCTGCCCTTATATCACATACCATTACAACGCACGCCATTACAACGCATGTCACTACAACGCATGCCAATACAATGAATATCATTACAACGCATGCCATTACAACGCATTATAAGGTAAGTAATGGGGATTTTTTAGTTTTAGGGTGGGTATGGGTTCTGGGGTACATGGGGATAGTATTTTTATCCCTACACTATCCAACACTATCCAACTTACCCTACTGTTGCACTCACTGGAGTGGGAATCGACATTTTTACCCCTACACTATCCAACACTTACCCCACTTTTGCACTCACTGGAGTGGGAATAGCAATTTTTACCCCTACACTATCCAATACTTACCCCACTTTTGCACTCACTGGAGTGGGAATAGCAATTTTTAGCCCTACGCTATCCAACACTTACACTACTTTTGCCCTAAAAGTATTGCGCGTTGTAATGGCATGCGTTGTAATGGTATGTGTTGTAATGGAATGCGTTGTAAATGTAGTTACTAAAAATGCGTTGTGATGGCATGCGTTGTAAAATCATGCATTGTAATGGATGCTGCGATGTAAAAACCGCGTTGTAAAGGCATGCGTTGTAATTGTTTGCGTTGTAACATCATATATTCAATTCAGCCTCATTCAGACATGTCAACATTTTAAAAGTAGATATTTTGAAAACAAATTAGGGGGAAGGTATTTTGCCAATTGAAATACATTAAAGAAGAAGCAATTTCAGGTCAGAAACAGAAAAAAACATTTTGGCTTAAACATTGGTAGTCTCAAGCTTGAATCAGGTATGCTGGCATGTATGCTCATTGAAGAGAGTTTAAGTGTTCACATTTATAGGTGGGCACCTATTGTCACAAAAGCCTTTTACCCTACTCCCCTGAACCATAATAAAGCCAAAAGTGGACTCCCATTGTCTCAATACAGGGTAGGCAAACAATAGCTGTATGTTGTATGAAGTCATTTATTAAATAGGAAAGGCCAAGTAAAACAAAGCTGGCCAGGTGATCAATGCAACAGTTCAGTACAGTGAGAGAACCACAGTCCAATAAAGTGTATCTTATATAACCAAAGGAACACATTTTTTCTGACTGGATTTGTAAATGAAAAGCATGTTTACAACTATACATTTAGTTTTTTGCCTGTGTGAGAACCACAAAAACTGCCTGCTATGCTGAGGATAAAAGGTGTGATGCCACAGCAATACCTAAAAGAATATGAATGAAAATTAATGTTTTTATGAAAATCATGTTATGTATTTGATGGCAACAAACATATTGTTAAAAAAGCAAATGTTTAGTGAGGGAAATGTGAATCAGCTGTGCTATCATTTGTGAAAGATAAAAGTGTGTTTTCACTGACAACACTATTCTTTATTTACGATTCTTTAGCCTAAAATTAAAGAATTGAAGCTCACAACTGTTTGTAAATTTGGATATGAGTGCACTGGAGAACAACCTCCATTTTGTGTGAACTGAGACTTAATGCAGTCAGAGGCAGTCCAAGATGGTCGCCGTGTTGAGGGAAATCTCACTGAGGCCACTCTCTTTCTCTCACAGAGAACCAGCATAGGAAATAAATGTGCAAGGCAAATGAATGCAACAAGGGGTTTATGGATAGTAAACAATTTAGGAATAAATAGAAAAGGGAACAATACCGGGTGTATGTAATGAATATGAAGTGAGTGAAGTGAGGGACAGGGATAACCTGGAGAGTGTTGGGAAAGGTTGTTGTAAGGTTCAATCATTTGGCCAAAGCAAGAGTGACATGAGCCAGAACCGATCTCTGTATCTAAAGCTTCTGTCACTTTTCATGTTCCTCTCTGAGAAGGGTGCTTGAAGTGGGGGCTGGGCAGGGAAGCTTTAGAATGTTGGCACAGAATACTGACACAGGGCATTCTTCTCTCAGAATGTCCCAGCCAGCCTCTGCCCTGGTGGCAGAAGAGGTCAAAAGTTCAACTCAGCTGATAGATATACCACTCAAAGTGTGTGCCCTCTTTCAGCCAGACTGCTGGATAAACTGCATATTACATTTTGGCAATAACTGGGCCCTCCTAACAAGTAAAATACTTCTACAGTCTTTTACTAGTCCAGCCGGGAAACAACCTTTACATAGCAGTCATTACATTGCACTACCTACACAACGCAGTCATTACAACGCAGCTGCCCTTACATCACATACCATTACAACGCATGTCACTACAACACATGCCATTACAATAAATATCATTACAACGCATGCCATTACAACGCATTATAAGGTAAGTAATGGGGATTTTCTTGTTTTAGGGTGGGTATGGGTTCTGGGGTACATGGGGATAGTATTTTTATCCCTACACTATCCAACACTTACCCTACTGTTGCACTCACTGGAGTGGGAATAGAAATGTTTACCCCTACACTATCCAACACTTACCCTACTGTTGCACTCACTGGAGTGGGAATAGTAATTTTTACCCCTACACTATCCAACACTTACAATACTCTTGCCCTAAAAGTATTGCGCGTTGTAATGGCATGCGTTGTAATGGTATGCGTTGTAATGGAATGCGTTGTAAATGTAGTTACTAAAAATGCGTTGTGATGGCATGCGTTGTAAAATCATGCATTGTAATGGATACTGCGATGTAAAAACTGCGTTGTGAAGGCATCCGTGTTAATTGTTTGCGTTGTAACATAATATATTCAGTTTAGCCTCATTCAGACATGTCAACATTTTAAAAGTAGATATTTTGAAAGTAAATTAGGGAGAATGTATTTTGCGAATAGAAATACATTAAAGAAGAAGCAATTTCAGGTCAGAAATCTACAGTCTTCAACTAGTTCAGCCCGGAAACAACCTTCACATAGCAGTCATTACAACGCACTACCTTCACAACGCAGTCATTATAACGCAGCTGCCCTTACATCACATACCATTACAACGCATGCCATTACAACGCATGTCACTACAACGTATGCCATTACAATGAATATCATTACAACGCATGCCATTACAACGCATTATAAGGTAAGTAAAGGGAATCTTTTAGTTTTAGGGTGGGTATGGGTTCTGGGGTACATGATGATAGTATTTTTATCCCTACACTATCCAACACTATCCAACTTACCCTACTGTTGCACTCACTGGAGTGGGAATAGAAATTTTTATCCCTACACTATCCAACACTTACCCTACTGTCGCACTCACTGGAGTGGGAATAGAAATATTTTCCCCTACACTATCCAGCACTTACACTACTCTTGCCCTGAAAGTATTGCGCGTTGTAATGGTATGCGTTGTAATGGAATGCGTTGTAATGGAATGCGTTGTAATGGAATGCATTGTAAATGTAGTTTCTAAAAATGCGTTGTGATGGCATGCGTTGTAAAATCATGCATTGTAATGGATTCTGCGATGTAAAAACCGTGTTGTAAAGGCATGCGTTGTAATTGTTTGAGTTGTAACATCATATATTCAGTTCAGCCTCATTCAGACATGTCAACATTTTAAAAGTAGATATTTTGAAAACAAATTAGGGGGAATGTATTTTGCCAATTGAAATACATTAAAGAAGAAGCAATTTCAGGTCAGAATTCTATAGTCTTTAACTAGTTCAGCCGGGTAACAATCTTTACATAGCAGTCATCACAACGCACTACCTTCACAACGCAGTCATTACAACGCAGCTGCCCTTATATCACATACCATTACAACGCACGCCATTACAACGCATGTCACTACAACGCATGCCATTACAATGAATATCGTTACAACGCATGCCATTACAACGCATTATAAGGTAAGTAATGGGGATTTTTTAGTTTTAGGGTGGGTATGGGTTCTGGGGTACATGGGGATAGTATTTTTATCCCTAAACTATCCAACACTATCCAACTTACCCTACTGTTGCACTCACTGGAGTGGGAATTGACATTTTTACCCCTACACTATCCAACACTTACCCTACTGTTGCACTCACTGGAGTGGGAATAGAAATTTTTACCCCTACACTATCCAATACCTACCCCACTGTTGCACTCACTGGAGTGGGAATAGCAATTTTTAGCCCTACGCTATCCAACACTTACACTACTTTTGCCCGAAAAGTATTGCGCGTTGTAATGGCATGCGTTGTAATGGTATGTGTTGTAATGGAATGCGTTGTAAATGTAGTTACTAAAAATGCGTTGTGATGGCATGCGTTGTAAAATCATGCATTGTAATGGATGCTGCGATGTAAAAACCGCGTTGTGAAGGCATGCGCTGTAATTGTTTGCGTTGTAACATCATATATTCAGTTCAGCCTCATTCAGACATGTCAACATTTTAAAAGTAGATATTTTGAAAGCAAATTAGGGGGAATGCATTTTGCCAATTGAAATACATTAAAGAAGAAGCAATTTCAGGTCAGAATTCTACAGTCTTCAACTAGTTCAGCCGGGAAACAACCTTTACATAGCAGTCATTACAACGCACTACCTTCACAACGCAGTCATTATAACGCAGCTGCCCTTACATCACATACCATTACAACGCATGCCATTACAACACATGTCACTACAACGCATGCCATTACAATGAATATCATTACAACATATGCCATTACAATGCATTATAAGGTAAGTAATGGGGATTTTTAGTTTTAGGGTGGGTATGGGTTCTGGGGTACATGGGCAGAGTATTTTTATCCCTACCCTATCCAACACTTACCCTACTGTTGCACTCACTGGAGTGGGAATAGAAATGTTTACCCCTACACTATCCAACACTTACCCTGCTGTTGCACTCACTGGAGTGGGAATAGTAATTTTTGCCCCTACACTATCCAACACTTACCCCACCGTTGCACCCACTGGAGTGGGAATAGTAATTTTTACCCCTACGCTATCCAACACTTACAATACTCTTGCCCTAAAAGTATTGCGCGTTGTAATGGCATGCGTTGTAATGGTATGCGTTGTAATGGAATGCGTTGTAAATGTAGTTACTAAAAATGCGTTGTGATGGCATGTGTTGTAAAATCATGCATTGTAATGGATACTGCGATGTAAAAACCGCGTTGTAAAGGCATCCGTTGTAATTGTTTCCGTTGTAACATAATATATTCAGTTTAGCCTCATTCAGACATGTCTACATTTTAAAAGTAGATATTTTGAAAGTAAATTAGGGAGAATGTATTTTGCCAATTGAAATACAATAAAGAAGAAGCAATTTCAGGTCAGAAATCTACAGTCTTCAACTAGTTTAGCCGGGAAACAACCTTCACATAGCAGTCATTACAACGCACTACCTTCACAAAGCAGTCATTATAACGCAGCTGCCCTTACATCACATACCATTACAACGCATGCCATTACAACGCATGTCACTACAACGTATGCCATTACAATGAATATCATTACAACGCATGCCATTACAACGCATTATAAGGTAAGTAATGGGAATTTTTTAGTTTTAGGGTGGGTATGGGTTCTGGGGTACATGGTGATAGTATTTTTATCCCTACATTATCCAACACTATCCAACTTACCCTACTGTTGCACTCACTGGAGTGGGAATAGAAATTTTTATCCCTACACTATCCAACACTTACCCTACTGTCGCACTCACTGGAGTGGGAATAGAAATTTTTACCCCTACACTATCCATCACTTACACTACTATTGCCCAAAAAGTAATGCACGTTGTAATGGTATACGTTGTAATGGTATGCGTTGTAATGGAATGCGTTGTAAATGTAGTTTCTAAAAATGCGTTGTGATGGCATGCGTTGTAAAATCATGCATTGCAATGGATGCTGCGATGTAAAAACCGCGTTGTAAAGGCATGCGTTGTAATTGTTTGCGTTGTAACATCATATATTCAGTTCAGCCTCATTCAGACATGTCAACATTTTAAAAGTAGATATTTTGAAAACAAATTAGGGGGAATGTATTTTGCCAATTGAAATACATTAAAGAAGAAGCAATTTCAGGTCAGAAACAGAAAAAAACATTTTGGCTAAAACATTGGTAGTCTCAAGCTTGAATCAGGTATGCTGGCATGTATGCTCATGGAAGAGAGTTTAAGTGTTCACATTTATAGGTGGGCACCTATTGTCACAAAAGCCTTTTACCCTACTCCCCTGAACCATAATAAAGCCAAAAGTGGACTCCCATATTTTCAATACAGGGTAGGCAAACAATAGCTGTATGTTGTATGAAGTCATTTATTATGCAACAGTTCAGTACAGTGAGAGAACCACAGTCCAATAAAGTGTATCTTATATAACCAAAGGAACACATTTTTTCTGACTGGATTTGTAAATGAAAAGCATGTTTTACAACTATACATTTAGTTTTTTGCCTGTGTGAGAACCACAAAAACTGCCTACTATGCTGAGGATAAAAGGTGTGATGCCACAGCAATACCTAAAAGAATATGAATGAAAATTAATGTTTTTATGAAAATCATGTTATGTATTTGATGGCAACAAACATATTGTTAAAAAAGCAAATGTTTAGTGAGGGAAATGTGAATCAGCTGTGCTATCATTTGTAAAAGATAAAAGTGTGTTTTCACTGATAACACTATTCTTTGTTTACGATTCTTTAGCATAAAATTAAAGAATTGAAGCTCACAACTGTTTGTAAATTTGGATATGGGTGCACTGGAGAACAACCTCTATTTTGTGTGAACTGATACTTAATGCAGTCAGAGGCAGTCCAAGATGGCCGCCGTGTTGAGGGAAATCTCACTGAGGCCACTCTCTTTCTCTCACAGAGAACCAGCATAGGAAATAAATGTGCAAGGCAAATGAATGCAACAAGGGGTTTGTGGATAGTAACCTATTTAGGAATAAATAGAAAAGGGAACAATACCGGGTATATGTAATGAATATGAAGTGAGTGAAGTGAGGGACAGGGATAACCTGGAGAGTGTTGGGAAAGGTTGTTGTAAGGTTCAATCATTTGGCCAAAGCAAGAGTGACATGAGCCAGAACCGATCTCTGTATCTAAAGCTTCTGTCACTTTTCATGTTCCTCTCTGAGAAGGGTGCTTGAAGTGGGGGCTGGGCAGGGAAGCTTTAGAATGTTGGCACGGAATACTGACACAGGGCATACTTCTCTCAGAATGTCCCAGCCAGCCTCTGCCCTGGTGGCAGAAGAGGTCAAAAGTTCAACTCAGCTGATAGAGATACCACTCAAAGTGTGTGCCCTCTTTCATTCAGACTGCTGGATAAACTGCATATTACTTTTTGGCAATAACTGGGCCCTCCTAACAAGCAAAATACTTCTACAGTCTTTAACTAGTCCAGCCGGGAAACAACCTTTACATAGTAGTCATTACATTGCACTACCTACACAACGCAGTCATTACAACGCAGCTGCCCTTACATCACATACCATTACAACGCATGCCATTACAACACATGTCACTACAACGCATGCCATTACAATTTACAACTATACATTTAGTTTTTTGCCTGTGTGAGAACCACAAAAACTGCCTACTATGCTGAGGATAAAAGGTGTGATGCCACAGCAATACCTAAAAGAATATGAATGAAAATTAATGTTTTTATGAAAATCATGTTATGTATTTGATGGCAACAAACATATTGTTAAAAAAGCAAATGTTTAGTGAGGGAAATGTGAATCAGCTGTGCTATCATTTGTAAAAGATAAAAGTGTGTTTTCACTGATAACACTATTCTTTGTTTACGATTCTTTAGCATAAAATTAAAGAATTGAAGCTCACAACTGTTTGTAAATTTGGATATGGGTGCACTGGAGAACAACCTCTATTTTGTGTGAACTGATACTTAATGCAGTCAGAGGCAGTCCAAGATGGCCGCCGTGTTGAGGGAAATCTCACTGAGGCCACTCTCTTTCTCTCACAGAGAACCAGCATAGGAAATAAATGTGCAAGGCAAATGAATGCAACAAGGGGTTTGTGGATAGTAACCTATTTAGGAATAAATAGAAAAGGGAACAATACCGGGTATATGTAATGAATATGAAGTGAGTGAAGTGAGGGACAGGGATAACCTGGAGAGTGTTGGGTAAGGTGGTTGTAAGGTTCAATCATTTGGCCAAAGCAAGAGTGACATGAGCCAGAACCGATCTCTGTATCTAAAGCTTCTGTCACTTTTCATGTTCCTCTCTGAGAAGGGTGCTTGAAGTGGGGGCTGGGCAGGGAAGCTTTAGAATGTTGGCACAGAATACTGACACAGGGCATTCTTCTCTCAGAATGTCCCAGCCAGCCTCTGCCCTGGTGGCAGAAGAGGTCAAAAGTTCAACCCAGCTGATAGAGATACCACTCAAAGTGTGTGCCCTCTTTCAGCCAGACTGCTGGATAAACTGCATATTACTTTTTGGCAATAACTGGGCCCTCCTAACAAGCAAAATACTTCTACAGTCTTTAACTAGTCCAGCCGGGAAACAACCTTTACATAGCAGTCATTCCAACGCACTACCTTCACAACGCAGTCATTACAACACAGCTGCCCTTACATAACATACCATTACAATGCATGCCATTACAACGCATGTCACTACAACGCATGCCATTACAATGAATATCAATACAACGCATGCCATTGCAACGCATTATAAGGTAAGTAATGGGGATTTTTTATTTTTAGGGTGGGTATGGGTTTTGGGGTTCATGGGGATAGTATTCTTATCCCTACACTATCCAATACTTACCCTACGGTTGCACTCACTGGAGTGGGAATAGAAATGTTTACCCCTACACTATCCGACACTTACCCTACTAGTGCACTCACTGGAGTGGGAATAGTAATTTTTACCCCTACGCTATCTAACACTTACACTACTCCTGCCATAAAAGTATTGTGCGTTGTAATGTCATGCGTTGTAATGGTATGCGTTGTAATGGAATGCGTTGTAAATTTAGTTTCTAAAAATGCGTTGTGAGGGCATGCGTTGTAAAATCATGCGTTGTAATGGATGCTGCGATGTAAAAGCCAGGTTGTAAAGGCATGCGTTGTAACTGTTTGCGTTGTAACATCATATATTCGGTTCAGCCTCATTCAGACATGTCAACATTTTAAAAGTAGATATTTTCGAAACAAATTAGGGGGAATGTATTTTGCCAATTGATATACATTAAAGAAGAAGCAATTTCAGGCCCTAGTTAGACCCTCTTGTATGACCTGTAACTGGATGCTTTTCTAGGTCACGATATTGGCTTCAATGCACTGCTTTTAGATCTACTCCTGCAGCAACTATGATTGAAGGACAACTAGACTGATGCCAGCTTGTAGAGGCCAACCAGTTGTGCCTATGTTACATGTAGTCAGCGGCAAACTGAGTTCTAAAGTTGTATTTGGGTATCTGGCTCTGTATGGTTATACAAAGTGCCTTTGTAACTCTGTCTCCTGAGTCACTGTGATTTTAGACCAGCCCATTGTAAGTGTGAGCACAATGTTCATGGGTCAGATCAAGCCGAGGAATCACAAGCATGATTGTAGCTGTATCACAAGGTAGACAAGAGCCACCTCAACCCGATTGTGAAGCTCGAAGGAGGACGTCTGAAGCAGGGCCCCTAGCGCAGAAGGGGAAATCCTCACAGATCCACGGGGTAGGAGGGGATAATGTGTAATGCTGCTTACAGCTTACAGGCTCTGTTAAAAAATCAAGCCTTAACCCTTCAGACCTGGGAAACTATCGCCCTATCTCGTTGCTCCCTGGAGTTAGTAAAATTATTGAAAAATATTTTAATTTAATACTATCAGCGCACTTGGAGACTCATAATCTTCTCCATCGGACTCAAACCGGTTTCCGCCCATTACAGGGAACAGAGACGGCCCTTCTCTCTGTGGTGGAAGAGTTAAGAAGGATAGTCGATGCCGGTGGCACCGCGGTGGTCCTCCTTTTGGACCTCAGCACGGCCTTTGATACTGTAAACCATCAGATTTTGATCCATAGGCTCCATAAATCAGGTATCACTGGTATTCCCTGGCCTGGCTAAAATCTTTTCTGAACAGCAGATCCTTCCATGTTTTTGACAAGGAAGTCACGTCCAAACGGACACCCCTTCGTTGTGGAGTGCCGCAGGGATCTTCTTTAAGTCCCACTTTGTTTAATGTTTATACCTGCACTCTTGCGGAGGCAGTTTTACCCTTTGGAGTCCACATAGTCTCCTATGCGGATGATACACAACTGGTGATTGGGCTCAATAAAGCGGAAAGCTCTCCTTCCAGTCTTCGTCCTTGCATGGAAGAAATTGCAAGATGGATGAGCAACTCCTTCCTAAAATTTAATGGGGAAAAGAGTGAAATCATGATTTTGGGTAACCACTCCCCCCTTGATTTGACTGAAATCTGGCCTAGATCCATGGGCTCCTACCCCACTCCTAAAACCAGTTAAAGAGTCTGGGCGTTTGGATGAACCATAAACTTACATTTAAATCTCAGGCCCGGAAGACATCTGCCTCTTGCTACTGGATCCTTAAAATGATCCGGAAAAACCTCCCCCTCCTCCCCTTCCAGGCAAGAGAAATAATGGTCCAAGCGCTGGTGTTATCCAGATTGGATTTTGCTAATGCCCTTTACTTGGGTTCCCCTGCTGCTACTATCTCCAAATTACAGACAACTCAAAATTGGGCTGCACAACTTCTTTTGGGCATCCCCAACCATCACTCTGCTAAACCTGCCCTTAAATCACTCCATTGGCTGCCAGTCCAGGAGAGAGTTAAGTTCAAAGCCTTGTGTATTGCTCATAAGTCTATGTTTAAAACCGGACCCTCTATTCTCCAGGGCATTATTCAGCCTTATGAGCCCAAGAGATCCCTTCGCTCCGAAACCCAGAACTTGGCCATTATTCCTAGAATTAGGAAGGCAAGAAGCGGAGGTCGATCTTTCTCATTTAACGCTGCTGGACTCTGGAACTCCCTTCCTCTTGACCTCCGCATAGAATCCAACCACTTTTCCTTTCGTAGATCCCTGAAAACATTCCTCTTTCCAAACTGAGTAACATCCCCCTGTTTTAACACCTTGGCTGCTAAGGCAATTCTTCCCGGGTGCTGAAATTTTTGAATTGCCATTCTTCATGACGAGCTCAGCTCGTCATAAGCACAGCTCAACTGTGCATCATGACGAGCTGAGCTCGTCATGAGCATCGAAAGGGTTAAACTGTAAGCGCTGGGATGCCTCCGGGCAGCCATGCGCTATATAAATGCTTTTTACAATTACAATTACAGAAAACATGGGCAGCAGAAGTCACCAATTGATTCATTAAGGAGAAAATGCCTGAAGCTGCTAGTTCTGCTAGGTCCTAGCCAGAAAACAGCCTGTGTTTTTATTGGGGGTTGTCCATTGGATTGACCCAGCCAGAAACCACTCCCCCCTAGGACAGAAGTGCAAATCTAGCAGGCCTTGTCCTAATCTGGAGATTGTGTGCTGAAGGGAGGATCACAGAAATGCACAACAGCTCGAGCCACCATGATGAGGACGAGGAAGTTCCCATGGAGGGTCCCACAAACTTTGAGGGAAGCCTAAAGGCGAATGTGATCTTGACAGTCAGCCTGTTAATGTTACAGTAAAGGAGGCTCATCTAACTCACCTACATGACAGAATAGGATGCACTGTATCATAACTTTGAGAGCAGGTATAAGATGTGAAATAATAGTCAAAACTACGAAATCAGATATACTAAAGTAATGTGTGAGGAGGGTAGCTCAGTTGGTAAGGACACATCTTATGATTTACCATCAAAACACCAACAAATAGGCAAAGTTGTTGATTTGACTTAAGTAAAACAGTACTTTAATGCAAGCTATTGCCAAAGATCATTGGCACTATAGATAATTAAGAACAAATGTGGCATGAGCAGTCTATCATTTAGTGTGCCCTAAAGTCTGTCTCAAGCAAAAGGGAAGGAAAGCACGAAGAATAGTGTTTTCATGTCACCAATGCCTGCAGGTGTAGCCTTAGTGTAGGGCTTTGCTGTAGCCTTAGGTGTAGGGCTTCGGTGTAGCCCTACTCCCCGGGAAACACAGTGAAGGTAATGGTCATCAACCGGAGACACTCAAGCTAGAGGAGGAGGGAAAACACAGCTGCACTTTGATTAGAAATGATACGCTTTGGAAAAGAAATAAACATGGAAACGCTGGAACTTAATGTTTATAATGAATCCAAAAGGCTGACTTGCTTTCTTTTTTAGAGATGGAAATTCATCGAAATCCCCAAAACATGCAACTCAGATGGGTCCTTCAGAAAAGGCGTGTTTTGCCTAAGGTGAAATTTCACCTGATTTTCATCTCACCTGAACCGGTTAGGATATCTATCACTCCTACCTTTTCTTCTCTCTCTAATAGTACATATATTTATAAATATATACATATATATGTATATATATATATCATGTTCTCTGGTAATCTCTCTCTCTCTCTCTTTCTCTCTCTCTCATTATTCTTTCTCACTCTCATTCACATCTTCTCACCCTCTCTCTCACTTAGTCACCCCAGGACAGCCTACCAACCATGACAATGATTGTCAGGTCATTTATATTGTATAGTGAAACTTTGCTAAGGCTGGGGTGGGACTACGTCGCTTAGCAACCAACCCATGAAGAGCTCAGGATCATACATTCTTAAGCCCACAGCAACTCAGAAGAGACTGGGTCTTTCGTACTTCATCATAGTCTGAAAGAAGAAGTGCTAGGCCACTGTACTTGGCACCACCTTTACAGAGGAACCCAACCTAACTCAACCAAATTCCTGCTAGAGGCCTGAGTAGTATATATCATCGGGAGTAAAAGCCAGCAGAGGGGACCCTGACTCACACCTTTACCACTACCCTAATTCCATAGATCGTATGCTCGAAAGGGAAAAAGGGGTAGTGAGCACCAAGATCACCCTCTCAGAAAGGAGAATGTTGTTAAATCTAGCCTCTCCAACTCTGGCCTCACAACCCCTACAGACCTTCCAGCCTCTCAACAGAGGCTCATACAGATCTTGACCTACCTGCCACCCCATTCCAGGGTCTAATTCCCAGTTCCACATCGAAACCACAATCCCTGGCCTTGGTGGAAGCCACCAGTGTGGAGAATGACAACCATTCCCCTGACCATACCACTTCCTTGCCCCCCGCAAATCCAAAAGGGTAACAAGCCCAAAACAAAAAAGCAAGGGAGCTAAGGCCACAAACCCCGCTTCCTCTAACAAATCAAGTTGCTTACCAGATAAAGCTTTGCAGTGCGACCTGCATCCTCAGTCCCTCCTGACCGCGAAAAACGAGGGTCCTCAAGAACCCCCATCCCAGTACATGTCCATGCTAGTTGTAAGCTGTACAAACAGATTAATAGATTATTCTAAGGGCAGAGCATGTTCCCTTAGTAGATCGCCTCGATGCTCTGGACATCAAAATAGAGGCCCTTAGGAGTCCTCCTCCCCCTGCGGTAGGAATTACATCTCCCCCCACTATTGTGCTGTTACATCAAGCTGAGCAAGTAAGGCCCAACCCTTTCCCTTTATTGTAAACGCCCTGTCTGCTTGAATGTAAAACTTGAGAGGGCGCAGCAGGCTTAGTGGGTAATCCAGAGGGACGAGCCTGGAGTAACAAAAATGCAGTGGGTGGAAAGAAAAGGCATGTCCAGTACAAATGGCCATTTAGGAAGAGCAAAACGAAAAGATAATGGGCGGAATGTTTAACAATGCAAACATTCACCCCAGTCACATGTCTGGGTTGAATCCATTGTTTTTTGCTCACCACATCATCCCAGTCTGTACCCAGCCACGGTGAATGTTTGACAATGTTCACATTCTGTCCATCATCTTTCTGTGTTGCTATAGTCACTCTAAGTGCAAAAGGTATGCCCAGGAGTGGGTCCCAGGCTCACTATGCCACTGGATTCAATCTAGCCTGGCTGATGTGGGGTGATACCAGGGAACTGGTCCCAGGATGCTAGTTTCTGGTCCAGGGAGGGCGTGGCCTGGCAATTTGGGTTGGATTATTCCATGGGAGACAGGGTCAAGACTGATTTGCAAATGGCTGGGTACCAACTGGTATGGAGTGGCGTGCAAAACATAAAATATGGATTAAACCCAGATCTTTGATGGGGACGAATGTTTGACCCCCACCCCCATTGTCCCCAAAGTGCACGCCCTACCTGATTGTCCTCCAGAATGTTTCTGGGATACCCCCTGGTGTGCAAATGTGTAGGAAGAGTCCCTTGTTTAGACAAACATCCGAATGACTGTTCTGGGGACAGAGTATTAGTTAACTTCAAGCCTCCGTTATTGGTAGAATTGCTTCTACTGCGATTTAGCTCAATGACTTCTCCTCTAGACCAAATTAAAATGCTTCCAGAAATGTATTTCGAAAGACCAGTTGCTGCGCTCACCTTTAATTGGGATACACCCATCAGCAACCATGGCCAACTCATTTTCAAAATAGTCACAAAAAACACTTTTGAACCCCTTTCACTTTTGAATGCCCAAGATTGACGATGTGTGAAAATGTTACTCTGGGCATCAACACATCCCCTAGAGGGGGGAACTACCAGAATAACCTGGATTCGCAAGTACATTAAATCTAGTACCATCAAAGGGGGCTCATTTCCTTCCAGTGGATTCCCCTTCCTCCATGATTTGCGCTATAGATGCATCTTGTTCCTGATTCTGATTCTGACCCTGTTAATGCCATAACAACTACTGCCAATTTGACACAAACAAAGGGCACACACAACGATTTTGCACCTCTGTCCTCTCCAATAAGTGTATCCCATAGACTGGCATCTCTGTTCTCTAATTCTCCTCACCCTAGCCAAAGCTCCAACTCAGCAGGGACAATCAGAATTCTCTTGTGGAACGTTGCTAGTATTAAGTCCAAAGAGCCGCACCAGACTGTAGAGAATATATAGACCAATTCAATGTATGTAAGCTCCAAGAGATGTGGGCAATTGAACCCCAGTTTAAATCTGGCTACACCACATATCATGTCAAAGCACTGACATCAGTTCGAGGCAGGGCATCAGGGGGCCATTGGACTTGGGTCAAATTGATTTAAACCGACGAATCAAAACATTGACTCGTCAGATATTTTGGGGCTAAAAATGTATTCCCCAGTGAAGACTTGTAGGTATTTGTTTATTGTCTACTGTAGACCCAGAAGCAGAAGTGTGGAATTGTCTACTGTAAACATCTTGCAACATTCTGTTAGACAGATCAACTCCAAGGATATGGTCATTATAGGTAGAGATTTTAATATAGACTTTGAAACCATATATGGCTGTGATTTAGTGGTGGGGTATCCCTTCCCTTCCCTCAGCTCAAGATCCTATATCTTAAGCTCAGTGGTTGCCATGCAGGTTGTCCACTTCATTACACGAAATGGGCTGAGGGCATGTAATGGAGATCTGTATCTGACAAGCTGGGGCATGTGCATTTAAGAAAGGTTCTATAAGATCAAAAATTGATTGCATCATGACCAGGGTTGTCATGTGGGAAAGATTGGCGGACTCTGAAGTGGATAAGAGAGGAGAGTAGCCACTACCCCTTACACCTAAACATCCTGGGTTGTAGCTCCAACTACCCACCCCTACAGCACCACAAATAATGCCAATAATGGGAAACAACCATAGGTCCACCAGGTTGCTCTCAATTGTGGGGAATGCAGAGACCATGACAGAGATATGACATATTTGTGAGTGTTCTGTCTCACCTAAATAGCCTGGAAAATCCAAGGATTTTTATCACTTATATACACACAAAGCTGGTAGCATCTTTAATACTGATCTTGACCCAACCACCAAAAAAAGAAGCCCCCTACCAGGGCGCGTAATGTAGATAGTAATCTATGGTACTCAAAGGATTGTAGATTGGCAAAACAAATACTGGGGAATGCTCTTAAAAATCTACCTGAGGTCCGCATAGCCAGGGACTTATACAAGAAGACAGTAAGAAGTGCAAGGGCCAAGTGGAGTGGATGCCAGCTGAAGCGATCTGGTAATGGCTGCAAGGTCTAGCGTTAATTGTCATTTTGGAAAAAAGTTGCCCATGGGAGCAGGAGTTCCAAATTACAAGTAGACTGTCATCTGAATCCTGAGGCTTAGGTAGATCACTTCACTAAGTTATACAATCATGCCGCAATCGACCTTTTCGCATCAACTTGCCTCCTTTAGACCTTCACTTCACACTAGAAGAAACCATGATAGCTATCAGTGCAATTAAATTGGGCAAGGCCCCAGGAGCAGACAAAATCCCATGTTAGTCTGCGCCTCTTATGTTAACTGCCTGAGCAATGCAATAGCTGCAGGGGCTCCAATCCAAGATACATGGAAGGGGCGAAGATTAGTCTCATTTACAAAAAGGGGGATCGGTGTAGTCCTGCTAATTATAGGCCAATAAGCCTTTTTGACATTCTCCAAAAGGTTTAAGCGAGACAGTTGCTAAACAAATTAAATGAGTGGATTGAGGGTGCAGATATCCTAACCCCCTAACAAGCTGGATTCAGACCTAAAGTCAGCACGACAGACCAAGTACTGATTCTGCTCCTTATAATTTAGAAGTATGAAAGGCTCAAAGAAGGCCATTTGTACATAGCCTTTGTTGACCTCAAAGCAGCCTTTGACTAAGTCCCCCAGGAGCTCCTATGGGTGTCACTAAAAACCCTCGAGGTATCTGGATGCCCTGCTTGGTCAACTAGTAAAACTTCATCAAGATAATTATGACCAAGTGCAATGGGGTCCTCTGGGATACCTAACAGACCAGATCCCAATACGCAGATGGGTTAGACAATGGTGTGTGCTGTCCTCCACCCTCTTTTCCTTATTCGTCAATGATGATATTGAGGCCCTCCAAAAAGGAAATATAGACACCCCCAAGTTTGAAGAGGATAGCATGCCTGCTTTACTTTTCACCGACGACACTCTCCTAATCTTACACACACCTATGGGATAACAGCAATTTTCAGACAATTTTAATTCTTCCTGTGTGGCTATGGCTCTTGAGATTAACATTTAAAAAAAAACAATTTATGGTAGTCAGACCGAACAGATCATTTAAAAACACCATAGTCTTAGGTAAGGCAGGTTTTTAGATTCAAATATTTGAGCATTATGCTAGATAGTAGGGTTTCATGGTCTTCTCACATCCAGAAGAGAAGGGCGGTGCTCCAACATCAGGCATCAATTATCTTTAAAAAAAACATATCATGGGACAAAGTCAAGGGCCCTACTCCGGCAATGGAGTTATACAGACTAAAAGTCTATTCAGCTGCCTTATATGGCACCAAACATTGAGGCCACATGAATACAGACTCTCTTACTCTTATGAAAATAAATTCCTGTGAATGCTCCTTCATCTCCCCAAGAATAATCTCTTAATACCTATGTTTCTTGACGTGGCTCCCAAACAGGTGGGAGATATTGCCAACCCAGGCTCCTTATGTACTGGGTAAGGATCTGGACTGCAGAGGGGCTTAAGCTATACCATAACACATTAAAGGAACAGCTGTCAATCCAATACATGTCTAACTTTGCCATGGTTTAGGCATGTTCAATCCTGGTATGAAAAACTGAGCCTTGGATCTTTTTGGTCGGATCCTACATCGATGACTCATGCCTCAAAGAAACAGCAAAAAGTCTGCTATTGGCCAATATCCATGCTAATCTCTTCATTCCTTCCAGCCAAGGGAAAAAAGGTACAGTGTAGGGACCAGCAAGGTCCAAGTGACTTGCCACAAGATGAAAAGTCAGAGTAGGCCCAGGCAAACAGGGGAGCCCACTGGAATCAAAGAAGACCCTCAAGAGGACCCGCAGGTTGGGAGGCACTGGAGTCGTAAGAGGACCTCAAGCAGCTCACCAAAGATGCAGGCCCACGGTGCAAGAGATGTGGTGAGGAAAAAGATCTTAGTCACAGCCGATGCTTGTGGTTGATGACTACTTGGAGCCTGAAGATCTCTGAGGAAGAGAGCTAACAAGCCTTTGCAACGACAAGTCAACCCGGTGCACAGGGGTTTGGTTCCTGCAGTTCCGACGTGGGATACTGGCCTCAAACTCGTGGAGAAGACAGGGCAGGCCTCAAGGGAGTTGTAGAACCACCACCTGTGTTGCTGAGCCTTCTGGAGTCCATGGGAGCCCAGGAGCAGCAGACCGGTTAGATTAGTTGTGGTGCTTGCAGATGCAGGGAAGTGACTCTTTCACTTCAATGGATAATCCTACAGGAGTCTTGGATGTCCACAGGCCTTGGAAGGTTCCTGTATGGAGCACAGGCACAGATGTTACAGTGGATGAGCAGGACAACAAGACCAGGATCAGCAGAAGTCTTCCCAGCTGCAGTCTCGATGTCCAGAGCAAACGTCCATCAAAGTACAGAGTGCCCAGACGGTTAAAGATGAAGTGGTGTCTGATCTGAATCTTGTCCCACAATGAATCTAGGGACCCACCCATAGGTAAGCCCTTAAGTACCCTAAGGAAAGGGTTGGGACGATTCCGGGGTCCCTCCCAGAGGAGTGGCTGCACAATGGAGAGGATACTCCCATATCCTTTGTCCGGTTTCGCACCAGAGTGGCAACCAACGGCTCCTGAACTGGTTTGAAGTGGACTATGCAAAGAGGGCACCAAGTGTGCCCTTCACGTAGTCTTAGTGGCACTGGCAAGCGCCCCTACCCTGCCCCAATATACTAAGCCCTGTCTGGGAGGAGGTCACACCTCCCTGTGACAAGATATCTATTGTTCTGCCTTCCCCTGCTTGAGCTTGGCTCAACAGCATGAGGGCAGAAACATGTCTCTGGTCGGCAGCAGCCCTAGCATGCTGTCCGGTTCTGAAAGACTGGTACAGGGAGCACTGAGGGCCACCCAGAGGAGATTCACAGTACATGGAGTCATATCTCTCACACAAACAGTGTGGGGGTATGATTCCAACATGTTTGATACCAAACACAGCATGGTTTGTTCTGGCTAATTTAGAGATGGTCATCGTGTAATGACGCATGGCCATTGTATATATCATAATGGCTGATGCACTTACAACCCGGGTGAATGGACTCAAAAGGTTGTAGGGGTGTCCTGCTCATGCAGGGGTACCCTCACACTTAGAACCAAGCACCCTGCCTTCGGGATTGAAAGGCCTGCCTAAGGGGGTGACTTATAGGTTTCACGTGCAGTGACCTCAGATATAGAGAAACACAGGCTGCAATGGCAGGTCTACAGTCACACTTTGAGTGTTCTCTCATGAGTGGCATAATATATGCTTCAGCCCATGGGAGGCCCCTAGTGTGCCTATTCCTTGGGTACCTCAGTGCCATATATTTGGGACTTACAAGTGTACACCAGTAGCCAATCTGGGATGCATCCAAGTCCTCACCATATCCAATTCAGGGGAAAAAGCACAGAGACTGGGGTCTTGATTAGCAGGTCCCAGTTAGACTTATCAGAAACAGCATAACACCAAGCGAAAAGTGGGGGTAAGCATAAACCCAGATCCTACTTTCCTACAAGTATGAGTGGGAATAGCTGTGAATGAGTAAGAAGTTAGCAAAAGAGGATATCTAATGGAAGAAATAAGTGAGACAGAGGTGTGTGCTGTATGTGTGAAGAGCAAATACATTATCTGTGACTTTTGAGTGACTAAGGACTGATTCATGAGGCTTTGAGTATTAAGTAAGGATAAGTATAGATTGTCACTGTGGAGTGAGCTAATGGATATGTGAAGGGCAGAATTACCAATAAGCGCGATGTTATCAGTTACCTAACGACACTTGAGTTGTTCTATACAATCCAATTTTGATATATAGTTCTTGTCCTATATATATCATAATTTGGGAAAGCAACAGCAAAGGTAGTAGAATCCAAACTCCTGTTAGCTAAAAAGGAAGGACTTGCCAGAAAAGAATGGTGATGTGGAGCTAATTGACAACTCTGGTGCAATGTGTGCATGTTAAAGGAGTGAGTAAGGAGAAATGAGCGAGTGAGTATTTATTGAAGATTAGGAGATGGAGTTTATGTTAGTAAGCAGAGAAACTTGCGAGTATGTCAGTACATGAGTGGACGAGCAAGGAATAAGAAATGAGAGCAGACAAGTGAACAGTGAGCTTATAGTGAAAAGTAAATGAGTGGGTGAATGACGAGGGCATGGGTTAGTGTATTGAACAGGGGGTGAGCTTGTATATAGCGCTTATGAGGCACTACTCCCTTACTTCTGGGGAAGGGCAGAGCCAGCACAGAGCCACACGGTTCCACATAGCAGCCTGCAGGAGCACTGCTGAAAACATTTCTGGATGCAGTCTGGTGCTTTCAAAAGGGAGGAATCTACACTTAGAAGTATCCATCAGAACTATACATTTTTATTTTGTACTTCTTAACTCTCTCCTTGGTCATCATATCTGCCTCTTAGGACAGCCCCTCTCTCCATTAGGAGAAGGTTGATAAGGGTGCACATTATCCTCAGGGAAGGACCTCTAATTCTTAAAAAAGTGTCTTTCCCAAGCTTAGAACTCTCTGCACACTGTAAAGGATATATTCAAAGGTAAAATACTTCTGCCTCTTATATCAAGCACTATCTCTTTCTATGGTTTCCTGCCCCTTACATCAGAAACCAGCACCTACTTTCTCTACCCTACAAAAAGGTAAACTCTGTCTTTCATTTTAAGATCTGCCCGTATAGGTTCCCTGTTAAGAGATCTCTTCCCAGATTAAGCCCCTATTCATGTCACATCAGGATCTCACTGTGTTTTAGAGGTTTCTTTCCATTATTCTAGGTTCCGCCTTCAGGTTTGGTGGCCTTTATATTAAGATCAGCTTCCAGGTTAGAGTTATCTGACTCACGTATCGTGATCTATTCTAATCTTCCTGTGGCACCTGCAGTCCTTGGTTCTGGTCCTCTCCCTATTATTTCAGGTTCTTTCTCAGGTTATAGCTCTCACTACCATTTATGTTATATACACTCTGCTCTAGGTGATGACTCTATGCATCTGGCATGAGTGTCTGACCTAAGGTTAGGTGTTTCCAGGAAACCCCAATATTCTCCACAGATTGGGGTTTTTTGTCCTTCATTTTAGGATCAGCTTGATGTTAGAGATCTCTGACTTTATATTAGAATCTGACTTTGTGCCCTTGGTCTTTACATCAGAATCTGCCTGCAGATTAGGGCTCTCTGGCCCTTATACAGGGTTATTTTACTACACTAGGGCAATCTGTTCTTAAACGAGATTTTGCCCTCAAGGTATGCCTTTCTATAAAGGTTTACATAAATAACCTTATGATTGTTATAGTGGTAACCTCATCCTCTATTGCTGCAGAATAAGATGTGAAATACTGAAGGATGTGGTAGGAATCGGATACTAATATCTGTAATCTAATGCATACACATGTAATCTCATTTGTGAGATGAAAAGTGTACAGCCCTATTCAAACCAAGGCCATTTGAATTATGTGAGTCAGAAGCTCCAGCATCTTCTGCATAGTTATGGATTCGTAGCATTTGTATCCTTTATCTGCTGCATGTTTGCAGATTTTAACAAAAAATATTAGTGTGGAAACGCGTGCATCTGCGCATTGAAATGCAAGTTGCAAAGACTGGTCACCATTCAGTTGGTAACTGCTGATTCTCAGTATTAAATTGGTAGTTCTGAGATGAAAACTTCTGTAAGACACTCTTAAAATGTATTAAATATTACAAAAGTCAAAATAAAACTGCCTTACAATGTGCCATACTATGCCACATAATTTGTATCTTCTTGCCACATAATTTAGCCAACCATGCCAGATAATTTGGCCCCTCCCTGCCACAGAATTTCAGTGCCCTGATGAAACACATACCAGAGGTTGACAAATTACTCATTTTAAGCACTTTGTATTTTAATGGTCTTGATTATTCCTTTCATTCTAGTTTTACCTCAAAGTTTAAATAATGACATCCAAATTATCTTTCTGTAAAGGGAGGTTTAGGTTCGATATATCATTTGACTGTGGGCTAAGGAATGGGTTATGTCTGTGACAGCTAAACAGTAGCATCAACACAGAATGTTCCATCTGCTGTGATTGGCTGAGGAACACTGCCAAGTCCTAGCGACAGAGCTCTGACAAACGCACAGAAGAGCACCATCCAAGCAACGGTGATCAATGCTGAGGTAAGAGTGCTCACAGATTTCTAGCATGAAAGAGGAGCAGGAAAGAAATACACAATTTAAATAAAACACACTTCAGACAAATGATGACGGATCTATTTTATGGTAGACATTTACTTATGCGCTTTGAGTTTTAGTTTACAAGTGTATTTTCACATGAATAAAAAGATAAGCCCACTAGCGGCAAAAATATGTTTTGTAAAAGCAGGTCAAGAACTTGGCAGCCCAGAGAATCTGGAATGATTCCTTAAATTATTTTATTATTATTAACTTATTTTAAAAAGGTTGAGGCTTGTCGGGTTTGCATGGCATAATATGGAGGTCTTTTGTAAAGTACCCTGCACAAAAGATGCAACCAGAGATTGCAATATAATTTACCTATCATATGTTTGAATCAAAATAGCACTGCTTTGTAGTCACTTTGAGAAGAAAAACTGCATGTCACTTTAGTTTGAGACATCTGCACCCATGGCTGAATTGTAACTTCCAAAATATTTGACTACTTTGAAAATGAATTACACTCGAGTACTGCAACATGGTCCCTGCAACCATAAACTGCAACCATCAACTTGCACCTTGAAATCATGCTATGAGTGTGCCTCAACAGCTGTGCTGCATTCTCTAAATTGCAGCACTTGCAATACAAATCAACACAACTGCTTCCTCAAAACTTAAAGCACAGGCTAGAATCACTACTGAAACCTGCACTCAAATCTGAACCCATAGCAAAATTCACAATCCTGCACTCTGTATCAAAAGCTAGGTATTCTTCAAATATATGTAAAGATTTCTATCTGAGGACGATTAAATAAAAAATGTAACATGCACCCACTGTACAATGGAGCTTAAATCCAGGTTGTGCCTCAACAGCAGTGCTGCAGTCTTTACATTCCAGCACTTGCAATACAAATCAATACAACTGCTTCCTCAAAACTTAAAGCACATGCTAGATTCACTTCTGAAACCTGCACTCAAATCTGAACCCACAGCAAAATTCACTATCCTGCACTCTGCATCAAAAGCTCAGCTAGGTGTTCTTCAAAATAAAGATTTCTATCTTTGAGGACAAATAAATAAAAATGAAACATGCACTCACTGTACAATGGAGATGTAACAACTGTAGAATCTCTCACAAGTCAGTACAACAACTGAATGTCTTCTGCTTCTGGAAAATTCTACAACATCAGTAAATAGAGAAAGGACTACCAAATGGCTCCCATTGCTGGACAAAAGGGGTGGCCATCTTGAAATCAACCACTAGATGTTTCCAAAAACCTAATGTGACAACAGAATATTATTTTGCTTTTGAATTTTCAGTCCCAATCCGTAAACTGTAAAGTGTTTTTTTAACATAACATACGTAAGGCTACACATTTATACCTTTTTTTTTTACAGCTAATGTTGTATTGCTTCTCTTAAAAAAGGGCAAAAGCATAATGAATCTTTGTTTTTTAGAGCACACCTACACAAAGATGGCTTAAAAGTGTGTATCTGCTTAGACTGGAAGTGTTTTATGTAGCCAAAAAGCAGTGAGGTACCGCCTGTGCAAGTGGCTAAGCTGAACTATTTTAAATGTGGCATTCATCTACACCTGCTTTGCATGTTTGCCCCATTTTTGATCAGTAATATAATAAGGTCGCAGAAGAAAAATATTGCTCTTTTATTTATGTTGCCGGATTCTAATAAGGCATGGAGCTGATAATTAAATATGATTTTCTGTTAATTTGTTAGCTTGGCAACACTGAGAGTGCGCTGGTAATAATTTAGGAATAGATAGCTCTAAAATTCTTTTGAAGTGTTTTCTTCATGTATTTGTTTTTGATATGTACAGTGAATTGGGAAAAATATCTGTTTTGTTGATTTTCTCATTATTCTCAACAACCTCAGCATAAATAAAAGGCAGCTACATCAGTAATATGCTCGGAAGATGGAAACTGCATTTGTGCTTCCTTACGTCTAGTATGTATTTTCCCAGTACTTGATAAGTAGGATGTCCTGGATTTGCCAGGACAGTCCCGATTTCCGCCCCCTGTCACAGCAGATTTTAGTAAATTTAGCACATGCCCCAAATCGGGTCAACTGAAAAGAAGGGAGTGAAGTTTTCACGTCATGCTTATCAGAAAGCAATTCAATTAACGCACATGGTACTGGATTTAAAAGTTGCATTTAATTTATTCCCTTAGGGGGACATGCATCAAGCCTTTTCCCATTCGCAAACTGGCCGATTCGCAGAATTGGCCCATTTGCGAATGGAAAAAGGCCTTTTCCAATGCAGGTACCTTTTGTCATTTGCAATTTAGGTCATCAGATTTATCTAAATTGCGAATGCATTTAGGGAATCGCAATTTGCGATTCCGTAATGCCAAGGCGTTTATGCCTTTCCTAAATACAAACTGTGCAATTAGGAAACGCTAATTACCATAAACTTCAAGTTGATGGCAATTTGTGCATGCTTCGAAAAATGCACAAAAATGCATTTTTCGAAGCATGCCATGTAGCGCACTTTGCTTCACATGCGCACACTTACTTTTTTTGGGGGTTGCTTCAGGGGGGCCTTAAGCCCCCGGCACCCTTGGATTTCCATTTGTAATTTATGATTACCAATTTGGTAATTGCACTTTGCAAATGCATTACCATTCATTCCTATGGGCCTGCAGGCCCATAGGAAAGAAAGGAGTCACGTTAGCTAATAGCGATTGGCAACTTCCGAATCGCTATTAGCCAATGTTAAGGAATGACAAATTTGATTCCAATTCCTACATGCATAGGCATTTGCACAGGACCAGCATTAGGAGGACCAGGACAAAGGAGACCAGAAATATCACTATGAAGCCCAGGAGGAGCAGGCTCAGGAAGTCTCACACCAAGGCAAAGAGAACCAGATGACCAGGGGAACCAGAACAAAGAGGACATGAACATCCGAGATCGGAAAAGCACAAAAGGTGATGAAAATAATGTTCTGTCTAATCACTTTTGCCCACAATGCCATCCCAGTTTGGACCCAGCCATTTGCAACCCAAGACCGGTATCACCATGTTTGGGGCTCTTCAGTCAGGTTTAGCTTGACTCCAGTGCACCATGAGAGAGGACCCATGACTGAGCATACATATAGCCACTTGGACCATTACAACAAACTCACAAAAGGTGATGAGAGGATGCTTGCAATATATCTAACCACTGGCAAGTGTTCTGGATAGCTTTCCAACCCATTGTTCTTTTGCCCACCATGCCACCTGTTTGGACCAAGCCAAATGCAAATCAATCTTGACCCTGCTTCAATAGGAACAGCACAATAGGCACTTATTGCTTCCTTACCTTTTCTAGTTATACACCCCAGAGGAGGTGCACAACATTTTTCGGCAACTATCACTAGTGAAAGAGTAGGTGATCCTGCCTATAATGACTGAATCTGTAATGTTACCTTAAATGTGCAAGATTTTAAAACCCTAGTGCAAGTTTGCACTGGCATGATATGATGATGCTTTCCTGCCTGCAAGATTGCTTATGGTGTCTGGTTTGCCAAATGACCATGGCCTATATTCTGAGTTGCCTAATTTCTGCTGTGCCATGATAAAAAAAAAGCTTACTGAGGATTGCAGTCAGCCTATTTTACTGATGTTGTCATTGCACCAGTGTGAGACTCATATTGTAGGTTTCCTGGAGTCTGCTGACCAGGACATGGAATATAAAAACAGCATACCATTTTAGAGTTCAAAGTAATGTCCTTTAATCCTGACGCGTTTCAGAGCACTACGGCTCCTTCATCAGAGGAAAATGGTGTTCAACAGCTTAAACGGCTTGAAAGTATTTATGCGCATGCACTCATTTCATGGCACACAGGTGTGCCGTTCTCCCGGCATGCTGATACTTGTAGTCACTGATAGCAAGTCACGTATTTCCCAATGGGCACCGTTGACAAACGGAGTAAAAGACAAAAAGTGGAAAGGGTCTGAGGGGGGTACGAGATTAAAGACCTAACAACACCCTACCCCTAATGGACTAATGGAAAACACAAGGGGTGCTAAGGTCGGTACCGACCTTAGCGCACCGTTGACAAACACCATCTGTTCAAAACATAACATTCATACCCATGTGGCCCTCCGGGCCGGAATGCTGATTCTAATCAAGTCCTGTCCACTGTACCCTATTGCAAACACAAAACTTTTCATGTCAAAGGCCCGCTCCTGCTATGTCATCTTCCCTGCGGAAGGGCATACGTGACATACATGTGCATTGCCCGCATGTGTGGGGGGTGCTGTGCGTGTAAGCGTCCGTAGAATACTGCTATGATACAATTGAACTTTAAAATGTGGATGTCTAACGCGTTTCCATACGTACACGTTCGTGGTCTTTGGACCGTGATTTACAAGTTGTGTGGATATCTAGGTGTGTACATACATGTGCGTTTCTATGTACAAATACACGTCTCTATGTGTGCTAGTGCCCTGTGCAGTGTTCATGCATGCTGTCTGCATTTACATACGGATGATGCAGTTTGTACCAGTGTGCATACATTCGCACAGCTCTGTACAAAGCTCTTCTGCACCTAAACAGAAGTAGAGAGCGCTATCCAATGTGACAGCAGCGTACATGCGGGCTGGGCACACTGTGCATGGATAGGTTTGTGTCTGTCTGTCAGCGCGTCTACTTTGTGTGCCTGCACAGAGTGTGCTGCGCTGCTGCTGTGGGTCCCTGCGAAGGGCGCCTGCGGTTCATTTGTAGTTTTGTAACTGCAGCGACAATTTCAGAGCGAGGAAGGCTGAAAATCTGCTACGTGTTGCTAACCCCGTGCACACAACTCCTCAAAGTGTCTGCCTTCTCTGATGCGCACTTTACCTCACCCGGGCACCCAGACATTAGAGGCCGAGTAGGCACAGAGATCTCAGAGGACTGGGCAGGCAGAGCGCAAGCGGATGAGCAAGGTGGCTGAAGCAGGCAGCAGAGAGGGTAGATGAAGGAGCAGGCAGAGTGCTGAGCAGGCAGGGAGCCCACGCGGAAGAGTAGGGTTGATGGATCAGGCAGCAGGGAGGACAGAAGCCTGAACAGGCAGAGTCCAATTTCATGGTTTTGTTTATTTTATATAAAAACACCCTGTATGAATGTTGTAACATCATACTTTGTCAATTAGCCAGGATATAGAGTCATGCAGGGATGTTTATAGTATGAGCTGGGGTTTCGTTTCCTGATGTATAGGAATTTCAGTGCAAATAGTTTTTGTCCTAAGAGGTAGGAGGTTCCTCAATTTATGTTTAAGCCAGTGGTGAGCACATTTCAAGGGAGAATTTTTAAGCAAGAAAAACTGGTTTATGATATCAATGAATCTTATATTGCCTAGTGGCCCCAAGAAGCATGGACTGCCATTACCAATGATGGATAGTGTGTCTGTCATTACCAATAATGGGTAGTCTGTTTACCATTACCAATGGTTGATAGCGTGTCTTCCATTGTCACTGTTTGATAGCGCGTCTGCCATTGCCAGCGGTGATTAGTGTGTCTGCCATTATCGTTGGTTGATAGTGTGTCTGCCATTACCACTGGTTGACAGCGTGTCTGCCATTACCTTTGGTTGATAGAGTGTTTGCCATTACCGTTGGTTGACAGCGTGTCTGCCATTACTGTTGGTTGACAGCGTGTCTACCATTACCTTTGGTTGATAGCATATCTGCCATTACCGTTGGTTGACAGCATGTCTGCCATTACCGTTGGTTGACAGCGTGTCTGCCATTACCGTTGGTTGACAGCGTGTCTGCCATTACCTTTGGTTGATAACGTGTCTGCCATTACCTTTGTTTGATAGCGTGTCTGCCATTATCGTTGGTTGACAGCGTGTCTGCCATTACCTTTGGTTGACAGCGTGTCTGCCATTACCTTTGGTTGACAGAATGTCTGCCATTACCGTTGGTTGACAGCGTGTCTGCCATTACCATTGGTTGACAGCGTGTCTGCCATTACCTTTGGTTAACAGCGTGTCTGCCATTACCTTTGGTTGACAGCATGGCTGCCATTACCGTTGGTTGACAGCGTGTCTGCCATTACCGTTGGTTGACAGCGTGTCTGCCATTACCATTGGTTGACAGCGTGTCTGCCATTACCTTTGGTTGACAGCGTGTCTGCCATTACCTTTGGTTGACAGCGTGTCTGCCATTACCTTTGGTTGACAGCGTGTCTGCCATTACCGTTTGGTTGACAGCGTGTCTGCCTCTTACCGTTGGTTGACAGCGTGTCTGCCATTACCTTTGGTTGACAGCGTGTCTGCCATTACCTTTGGTTGACAGAGTGTCTGCCATTACTGTTGGTTGACAGCGTGTCTGCCATTACCGCTGGTTGACAGCGTGTCTGCCATTACCTTTGGTTGATAATGTGTCTGCCATTACCTTTGGTTGATAGCGTGTCGGCCATTACCGTTGGTTGACAGCATGTCTGCATTACCGTTGGTTGACAGCGTGTCTGCCATTACCTTTGGTTGACAGCGTGCCTGCCATTACCGTTGGTTGACAGCGTGTCTGCCATTACCTTTGGTTAACAGCGTGTCTGCCATTACCTTTGGTTGACAGCGTGTCTGCCATTACCTTTGGTTGACAGCATGTCTGCCATTACCGTTGGTTGACAGCGTGTCTGCCATTACCGTTGGTTGACAGCGTGTCTGCCATTACCGTTGGTTGACAGCGTGTCTGCCACTACCTTTGGTTGACAGCGTGTCTGCCATTACCTTTGGTTGACAGCGTGTCTGCCAGTACCTTTGGTTGACAGAGTGTCTGCCATTACCGTTGGTTGACGGCGTGTCTGCCATTACCGTTGGATGACAGCGTGTCTGCCATTACCGTTGGTTGACAGCGTGTCTGCCATTACCTTTGGTTGATAGCATGTCTGCCATTACCGTTGGTTGATAGCGTGTCTGCCATTTCCAACAGTGGGCAGTGTGCATGCTATAAGCAATGATTTCCAGTGTGTCTGCTGACTGTGTGGTGGAAGTCTGTTTACCACAATAGCGTTGGTTAACAGCGTGTCTGCCATTACCTTTGGTTGACAGCATGTCTGCCATTACCGTTGGTTGACAGCGTGTCTGCCATTACCTTTGGTTGTCAGTGTGTCTGCCATTACCCTTGGTTGACGGCGTGTCTGCCATTACCGTTGGATGATAGCGTGTCTGCCATTACCGTTGGTTGACAGCGTGTCTGCCATTACCGTTGGTTGACAGCGTGTTTGCCATTACCGTTGGTTGACAGCGTGTCTGCTATTACCGTTGGTTGACAGCGTGTCTGCCATTACCTTTGGTTGATAGCGTGTCTGCCATTACCGTTGGTTGATAGCGTGTCTGCCATTTCCAACAGTGGGCTGTGTTCCTGCTATAAGCAATGATATCTAGTGTGTCTGCTGACAGTGTGGTGGAAGTCTATTTACCACAGTAGCAGGGAGACCCCGATTCCTAGGGTTGGAGCTGGGCCTGAAGACGAAGTTGCTGTCTGGAAGATTTCCAGCGACTGTCATGTTTGAGATTTCCGCTGGAAGGGAAGGTGTTTGATGATGCTGTCATGGGATGCTCATTTGGGTAAAGTGTTTTTTTTGGTGAAAATCTTTTTATTGATTTTTAGAAAACATCCATAAACGTGGTACACATGTTGTCATACACATACAGCTATTTCAATGTGTCATAAACATACATTTAGTGTTCGTCTTGCAAATCAATTATTTCCCGTTACATTGTTCAACGTTATTATATCAGAGCAAACCAGTCAGATAAATTACACACCCATTACAAAAGAAATGAAACAATAGAAACCCAGGGACTAGAACAGGTCATATTGAGGAAAGGGTAGGCGGGCAAGGGGGCACCTCCACCACAACCCAACAGGTCAACCACTAGTGAGGCAGCTAGCACCCAAACCCTCCCTCAGGTCTAATCCAGCTGGTGTGATAACATAGATCGCCTGCTGTTCCTGACAATATATTAGCTCATGAAGCCACTGCTTAAACTTGGGTGCTCTCCCTCTTCCCCAGCGGCATGCCACTCTCCTTTTAGCTAGAAGCAACGTCAAGGCCACACATTTACGATGTTCCGCCCTTAGCTGCTCCACATACCCCAATAAAGCCTTCAGTGGGGACATGTCAATCCGGGCATTAATCATAGTGGACAGAGCCTGAAAAATCTGCGCCCAATACTTATATATCTCGGGACAGCCTCATGCCAGGTGCAGGAAGTCAGCGCCTTCAGCATGACACCTATCACACGAGTCGGTATCCCTCAATTTGTATCTATACATTCTGGCTGGGGTATAATACAGTCTATGTAGGAATTTATAGTGGATAATCCTAAGCCTACTGCTAGCTGAAATTCGCTCAGTCTGCAGCGAGCAGAATTCCCACTGTTTATCCGTCAGAGTTATACCCAGTTCGAGGTCCTACCTTTCCCTTGCCTTTGCAGGTTGCTCAATCTTCTGTGTGTGTACTGCTTTGTATAGTATTGACACCAGCCGTTTAGCCATCTCATTCTGAAGTGTCAGCTGTAGCGGTGTAAAGGTCGGTGGCTCCGAAAGGAAATCAGGAGTAATTGAGCGAATTCCCTGCCGCACGCGAATGTATAGGAAGGTTTCTAGGGGTGTCTGTGTTATATTCTGGAACACGTGCGCCACTGTGCGGAATGACCCTTCTTGATACATGTCCCCCCAGTTGTGTATCCTAGTGTGATCTTCAAACTTGTGGAAAAGTGTCTCCTGAAGAAGAGGCATGGCGGGATGATATACCAGCGGTAACAATGGCGAGTAAATCATAGGCGCATCCAACATCTTACTCACATGTGCCCAGGCCGCCACCGTGCAACTCACCGTGGTCGGCGTCTTATCCCGCATGAGGGTCGGAATGTACACCGCCGCCTCAATGGGGACTGGAAGAGTGAGCCAATACTCCGCCGCCACCAGGGGCATATTACGTGGTTGATGCACCCAAAAATGGGCATAATGCGCCTGTGGGCTGTAATAGTTTAATTCAAAATTAGGTACACCAAATTAACCCTGAGAATAAGGCCTCGTCAATACATCCCACCGTAATCTCGCGGTTTTACCCCCCCACACTAATCGCGTTAGTTCTGACCGCAACTGTTTAAAAAAAAATGACCCCGGGTGAAAGGGTATATTAAGAAACATATACAATAGTTGAAATAATATAACCATCTTTATCAAAGAGACACGCCCGCCATGGAGAGATGGAGGGTAATCCATTTTGATATATTATCCACAATTCGAACCATAGCGGTCCCGTAATTAAGACACATCAATTCATCTCTATCCCTCGTCACACGGATGCCTAAATATTTCAGTTCATCCTCGCACCATGCCATCGGATAGTCCAAGGGAAAGCGACTCATTGTATCAGTAAGGGGAAAGATGCTCTACTTACCCCAGTTTATCTGGACCCCTCAAAGCAATCCAAACACTATAAATTCTCGAAGGATAATATTTAAGTTCTGTTGGGGGTTTCGTATGCAGAGTGTAATGTCGTCCGCATAGAGGGAAACCAATATCTGCCTCATGTTGCATTGCAATGCTCTGTCACGGTGGTGCTGACGCAATTTAGCCGCCAGTGGTTCCACCGCGATCGCGAACAACAGGGGGGACAGGGGGCAACCCTGCCTCGAACCTCTCGTTATTGAAAAACCCTCAGAAGTTTTGCCATTAATCACTATTCTAGCTGTAGGTGAGCAATACAACAAACATATCCAGGAAAGGAAAAGGGGAGGAACCCCATTCGGGACATCAAACCAAACAAATAGTCCCACTCAATGGAGTCAAAAGCCTTTGTGGCATCCAGGAAAACTGCTGCCAAAGGTAACTCCGAAGAAACGTTATTCAATATTGTGAATATGGTCCGCAAGTTATGGGATGTTGCACGTCCGGGCACAAATCCCGACTGGTCAGGCAGTATTAAATGTTCCATGAGTAGACTGAGACGATTAGCTATGAGCTTAGCTAATATTTTAACATCACAATTGAGCAGTGACAGGGGCCTATACGAATCACAGTGGCGCGGTGTTTTCCCTGGTTTTAATAGGGAGACGATGATCGCCTCTCTCATGGAAGGGGGGAGACGCCCTACCTCCAGTGCATCCTCATAGACCTCACGCAGTATGGGAGCCTGTGAGAAGTTGGCCTGATATTCAGTGTTCACTATTCTAGTGATCACTATGTATCAGTCCAAACAACCCTTATGGTGATTGGTTGTAAGTCAACCGATAGACCAGCTATCCTAGTAGCATGGACAAGAGCAGTCTTCGGGCTAAACTCTAGAGGGCGTGTTAAGCCAGCTGTTATACCATCACATATACCCCTTGAACACCAAGTGAAAGGACACCACACAAATGTTATGAAAATAAACAGTGTATTTATTTAGATCACAACAGCCCTGTACTCTTTATGAGGACAGGGTACTAAGCACACAACAAAACTCTTACGAAAATACTTTAAGTTGCACAATTTACACAAATGCCCGAGGGGCACGAAAAACCATATACTATGAAAGTGCAATGCAAAATTACTAGCAGGTAAGTACTGGACTAATAGGCTTTGGAATTGCTAGGACAACATTACTGAACCTTCAGATTACTAGTAGGAGGCCTAGGGGACTCGGGTGCAGAGTGTGCACTCTCACGCGGGATGCGGGACAAAGTCTATGGGAGTTAGTACAAGCAAAGTTAGTGTTCTCGGGCGAACCCGATAAGGTAGGTCGAAAACGACAGTGACTCTGGACCCTTGGATAGTGAGGCTATGCTGGGGCACCAAAATGCCGAAGTTACCTAGCCCAGGGGCTGCGGCTGCATAGGTCTGTACAGACGTCGGGAATCCTCGTTGACGAACCAGGAGCCTGAAGAAAGAGTTGCTGGCAGGCGACCAGTGAAGATTGTTCGAAGTGATCCAAGCCTGGATCGAAGATGGATGACACCTGAAAGCAGAGGGGACCAAGTTCTCAACCACTAGCCAGTGATCAGATGGCACCAGGAGGGCACCGGATGGTAGTCACCTCGACCAGGTGAGTGGGCGACGCTGGGCTCTGCAGTCTCACGGACCAGGAGGTGTTGTCGGCGACCAGGATGGAGGTGCGAGCTGTCCCACGATGGTTGATGCTGTCGACGTCGCTGGACCCAGGATTGGGGCAACAAGTCTTGGCAAATTCAAGCCCACGCGGTGGACCTAAAATGGCGTCTTGAGTGGACCAGGAGGGTCCGGGGTGCTCCTCTTTTGGAAGGGAGCAAGGGCCAGTCTGGAGCAACCAGACCAGCAGTGTTGTTGTCGTCGGGCGTTGTCGGGAAGGCCACAAGCCAGCGGGCTAGTAGCCAGACAATGCGGTGAGCAGCCAAAAAGCAGAAGGGCCCCACGCAGATCTCGTGGATGCTGGGGGGCTGGACTTCGGGGCTGGAGGTGCTCAGGGTCGGGGCTTCTCGGACCCCATAGCACTCACCAGAGGATCCCTCGGCGGTCGTGGTGGATAGAAGTCGTGCAGTTCTGATGATGGCCGGTCCCTCGAGGTCTTGTCGCACCTACGGTTCTCAGCTTAGCTGTAGAGGTAGCTAGAGGTCAGAGGTGCCAGGGAAGCCGGGTCTCGTCGAGCTGGTCAGTCGGATTCCGGAGGAAGGACGTGCAGCAAACTGCAGAGTTCTTAGATGGTGCCTGCGGATGCAGGGTGACTACTCCTTAGTCACAAGGGAGAAATCTTGAGAAGAGTCGAGAGTTCCTTTCGTGGAAAGTAGTTTCTTGATTCAAAGATGATCTAATTTGCAAGGGTCCCCGCTCCTGCCTTTATCCTAAAGAAAGGGGTGGGTACGCGACTAGGTCCTGCCCTAGGGGTGGGACCAGGAAGGGGGGTGGTTACACCCCTCTCCCATGCCGGACTTTCCACAGGCCAGGAGCTGGTGTGCCCCTGGAACTGGTTCTAGCCGGCAGATGCGTAGTGAGCACCGGGGTGCCACTTGCAGTCACCTTCCTGAAAAGCCCTGCCTACCCAGGATACACAAAACCCTGTCTGGGATGGTGCGAGCACCACCCCTGACAGGAAACCCTTTGTCCAAGCTCCCCTCGCTGGAAGGACTCCCAGCTGTAGGGGGTCAGACTCATGTCTGTGGTGGCAGCATCCATTTTGTGATGCTGAGGCTCGAGTTAACTTTAACTGGGGTTCACAGTTACATACATGTCGTGTCCCTCTAGAAGGGTGGAATGCTAACCCCGTCGCCAGAATTGGCGAGGGGTTAGTATTCCAATTCGTATGACACCTTACTCGACATGTTTTCATAAAGCGATACCAAAGATAGCATTTAACCGCGAGGATTATAATGCACTTAAGATTATATGGTACGCGTTATCATGGAACAGCTATTAGGACTTGGTTCCGCAAGCTGCAAACGGGCTAAGCTCATGCCAGAGCACCATCTCACACGAATCCAAGCACTATGCTTTCAGGATTGTCAAGGCCTGCCATAGGAGTGACTGATAGGAATCTGTGTGTCCATTTTTAGGGTTAGATATAGGTATACTATATCTAAAGCAAAGGGTGATTACACCACCTTGCCCCAGCTGTCGTGCAGCCAGTTGTGTCAGATTTAGATGGCCAGCCAGGGGTGGCATAATACATGCTTCAGCCCCTGGTAGGCCCTGGGTACACCTATGCCCTGAGTTACAGGGTCTGATAAGGTGGCCCAGTACCAATTGGTAAATGCACCTAAGTTACACGTTGTAATTTAGTGAGAGAACAGCTAGGCTGTGGGTCTGATTAGCAGGCCCACAGCCAGAGAAAGTCGTAAACCAGTGAAACAGACCCTACTCTCCTACATGACCCCCCCCTCCCCCAAACTTTGGGACAATAAACTAACCTTGACCAGGTGAGTCTTCTTGCTCTAAGTGGAAATACCTGGAGAGCCCATCTGCATTGCCATGATCAGTGCAAGGTCTATGCTCCACTGTAAAATCCATCCCCTGTAGGGAAATGGACCACCTAAGCAGTTTGGGGTTTTCACCCTTCATCTGATTTAGCCATAAGAGGGGCTTATGGTCGGTCTGAATCTTGAAATGAGTGCCAAACAAGTATGGCCTCACTTTGTTCAGGGCCCAAACCACAGCAAAGGCCTCCCTCTCAATAGCTGACCAATTTTTCTCTCTGGGGGTCAGCCTTCTGCTTATAAAAGCAATGGGCTGGTCATTACCATCAAAATTCAGTTGAGATAGAACAGCTCCCACACCCAACTCAGAAGCATCTGTTTGGACAATGAATGGTTTGGAGTAGTCTGGACTCTTGAGGATAGGAGCTGTGCACATGGCCTGCTTTAGGTCATCGAATGCTTTTTGACAGCTCGCTGTCCACTGAACTTTCTTTGGCATTTTCTTACTTGTCAGTTCATTAAGTGGAGTCACAATTGATCCATAATTCCTGACAAACTTTCTGTAGTAACCAGTCAGGCCCAAGAAAGCTCGAACCTGAGTCTGGGTGGTTGGAGGAGCCCAGTCCCTGATTGACTGTATCTTGCTCTCCAGTGGCTGAACTTGGCCTCCACCTACAAGGTGGCCCAGGTATACAACCTGTGTCTGCCCTATCTGGCACTTTGTGGCCTTGATAGTGAGACCTGCTGCTTGCAGTGCCTCTAACACTTTCCTCAGGTGGACCAGGTGATCCTCCCAGGTGGAGCTAAAGACAGCTATATCATCAAGATACGCTGCACAGAAGTCATTCAGCCCAGTGAGAACATGATTCACCAGCCTTTGGAAGGTGGCAGGTGCAGTTTTTCAGACCACAAATTGATAATGTCCACCAGGGGTTGAAAATGCTGTCTTGGGCTTGGCATCCTCAGCTAACCTGATTTGCCAATACCCAGCTGTCAGGTCAAATGTACTTAAGTAGTTGGCAGAAGCCAATCTATCTATAAGTTCATCTGCCCTTGGTATTGGGTGGGCATCAGTCTTAGTGACTGCATTGAGACCTCTGTAGTCTATGCAAAACCTCATCTCTTTCTTACCACCCTGGGTGTGAGGCTTTGGCACTAGAACTACGGGACTACCCCAAGGGCTATCTGAGGGTTCAATGACTCCCAACTCCAACATTTTCTGCACTTCTGTTTTGATGCAGTCTCTAACATGATCAGGCTGCCTGTAGATTTTACTCTTAACTGGCAAGCTGTCACCAGTGTCAACCTCATGGGTACACCAATTGGTCTGACTGGGTGTTAGAGAGAACATATGCCTGAAGGATTGAAGAACTTGTTTGCAATCCTTCTGTTGATGTTCAGAGAGGCTGCCACAAAAGACAACACCATCTACTGATCCATCATCAGGATTCTGAGTGAGCAGGTCTGGGAGAGGATCACTCTCTTCCTCCTGTCCCTCATCTATGGCCATGAGCAAGCTCATGTCCTTCCTGTCGACATATGATTTGAGCCTGTTCACATGAAGCACCCTGTGGGGGCTTCTGGGAGTTCCAAGGTCCACCAGGTAGGTGACCTCTCCCTTTTGCTCAAGAATTGTGTGGGGCCCAGACCATTTGTCTTTGAGTGCTGCTAGGGTCCCTGGCTCCAACACCCACACCTTCTGTCCAGGCTGATAGACAGTCAGGACAGCCTTTTGGTCATGCCAAGCTTTTTGGAGTTCTTGGCTGGCCTTAAGGTTTTCAGATGCCTTTTCCATGTACTCAGCCATCCGGGAGTGGAGACCAAGTACATAGTCCACTATGCTGGTTGCAAGCTTTTTGAGAGGTCTCTCCCATCCTTCCTTTACCAAACACAGAGGTCCTCTTACAGGATGTTCATACAAAAGTTCAAAAGGGCTGTAGCCAACCCCCTTCTGTGGGACCTCTCTATAAGCGAATAAAAGGCAGGGTATCAGGACATCCCATCTACGCCTGAAATTTTCAGGTAGTCCATGAATCATCCCTTTTAGGGTCCTGTTGAACCTTTCAACAAGCCCATTGCATTGTGGGTGATAGGGTGTGGTTAACTTGTAGTTGACACCACATTCCTTCTACATAGCAGTTAAGTAGCTTGACATGAAGTTTGCACCTCTGTCAGAGACAACCTCCTTAGGGAAGCCCACTCTGGAGAACACTCCAACTAGGGCTCTTGCCACAACAGGTGCTGTAGTGGTCCTAAGGGGAATAGCTTCAGGATACCTGGTGGCATGGTCCACCACCACCAGTATAAATGTGTGCCCTGATGCTGTTTGGGGTTCCATTGGTCCAACAATGTCAATCCCCACCCTTTCAAAGGGCACCCCCACCACAGGCATTGGTATAAGGGGGGCCTTTGTGGTGCCACCTGACTTACCACTGGCTTGGCAAGTGACACAGGAGCGACAAAACTCCTTGGTATCTTCATTCATGTGAGGCCAGTGAAAGTGTGAGACAATTCTGTCCCAAGTCTTGTTCTGGCCTAAGTGACCTGCAAGGGGAATCTCGTGGGCCAAGGTGAGAAGGAAACCTCTCAGAGACAAGGGGATGACCAGCCTCCTGGTTGCACCAGGCTTGGGGTCTCTTGCCTCAGAATATAGGAGTCCATCTTCCCAGTATACCTTGTGGGCACCTGTGGCGTTCCCTGCAGCCTCAGCAGCAGCCTGTTGTCTGAGGGGTTCAAGAGAAGGGCAGGCTAACTGTTCCTTCCCCAGGTCTGCTCTGGAGGGTCCCCCTGAGCCCAGAAATTCAACTTGATCAAGTTCAAATTCCTTAGGCTCAGTTTCCCTCAGTTCCTGTAGGTCAGCCTCCTCTGAGACTTGATCCTCAACCTGGGGCAAGGGGGAAGGCAATGCCTTAACCCTCCTGCTCTTCTTCTTGGAAAGTGTCTGGTCCATTGTTCCAGGATCCAGCACCTGTTCAGTGGGGCATCTTCTGGCCTGTGACCTAGTCACAGCAAGCACATGTTCTGGCAAGCCTAACATCTCCATGTGAGTCCTCTGCTCCACTTCTGACCACTGTGATGACTCCAAATCATTGCCCAACAAACAATCCACTGGGAGGTCTGAACTAACTACAACCTTCTTTTGGCCATTTACCCCTCCCCAGGAGAAATCAACAATCACCATACTATGACTGGTAGTGACGTTGCTGGCATTGGTCACCAGGAAATCTGTACCTGGCATGATCTGTCCAGGGTCCACAAAGTTAGGTGTCACCATGGTGACACTGGCACAAGTGTCCCTATACGCCTGAGCCATTTTGCCATGTATCAAAGGTGTCTGTCTGTATTTGCCCAAAGTATTGGGACTGACATCAGGGGATATATCCACACCCCCTGTACAGACAAGGACAGCCTGAGTGAGTGTGACAACTAAGTTGTCATACCCCTCAGAACCCAAGGTTAACCCAACTAATCCCTTGGGAGGTGCACTACCACTGCTGGCTGTACTAGGGGGTGCAGTTGCCTTAGGGGCTGCAGTGGCAGGAGTTTGCCCTCCTTTCTTGGTGCACTCACTAAACCAGTGAGTTTTACTTTTACAGTATTGGCACCACCTTTTAGACTGGCCTTCTTGATTCTTCTTCTTCTGGGAAGCCTGACCCCCACCCTCTTTGGATTGTTGGGGACCTGTCGAAGACTTCTGGTCATTTTGTTCGCCTTTGGTATCTTTACCCTTCTGGTCTGCTTTCTTCTGACCACCCTGGTTCTGGCCCTGGTTCTGCTTAACCCTTGTTCTGACCCATCTGTCTGCCTTCTTTCCCAATTCTTGGGGAGAGGTCAGATCCGAGTCAACAAGGTGCTGATGCAACAACTGGTTCTGACAATTGTTTAAAATCTGTTCCCTCATGATCAGATTGTACAACCCTGTATAATCAGTAACCTTACTGCCCAGCAACCAGCCCTCCAAAGCCTTTGTGGCACAATCTACAAAGTCAGACCAATCCTGAGACTGAGTTTTCTGGGTATCCCTGAACAGCAACCTGTACTGCTCAGTGGTTAGGTCAAACCCATCTATCAGTGTATTTTTCAGGACTTGGTAATCATTAGCATCCTCAGCTCTAGTAGTGAGGAGCTTGTCTCTACCTTTACCTTCAAAGGAGAGCCACAAGATAGCTGCCCACTGACTCTGGGGGACACACTGTACAGTGCAAGCCCTCTCCAAAGCAGTTATCCATTTGTGGATATCATCCCCTTGTTTAAAGGGGGGCACTATATTACTCAGGTGTCTAGTATCTAAACTCCTGTTCTCTCTTGGGAGAATGCTGCCACCAGCGGAATCTAGTCCACTTAACTTTTGCTCTCTAGCAAAGGCAAACCTCTCTTTGGCCAGGGCAAGTTCTTACCTTTCAATCCTCAGATTGGCTTCCCTCATCTTAGCTTCGTGCTCCCTTCTCTTAGGGGAGGACATCCCTCTATGAGAAGAGGCCTGAGAGCCATTGGTTCGAATGGATCTATTAGAACCTCTTGATAGAGATCTAACTCATCCATTCCCAATGTTAAGTCTGCCTGAGAGTGGCCCTGGGGGTCCCCCAAATCCATTCTAGTGCCTACTTAAGTTGGTCCTAGTGAGTCTGCTGACTTCTACCTGACCTGTTTCTGCCTCATCCCCAGATAACTCATCTTCCTCTCCCTCCTCAGCACTGTCTGCTGCCTGGAGGTGTCGGTCAGGGTCACCCTGGGTTCCCTCTAGGGGAGGCATGTTCCCATCTGGATGAGAAGGATCTGTGTTAGCAGCCCTCCTAGCATCATAAGTCTCTAAGAGACCAATCAGAAAAGGAATGGTAGGGTTTGAACCCTGTTTTAGTTTCCTGGAGGTACACACTTGTCTCATCTCCTGGAAACTAAGAGCAGCATATCTGGAAGGGACCTGTGGAGGGTCCACAACCACAAGAGGGGTCTCTGAAGACTCTCCGTGGTTAGACATGCTTCTAGTGTGGTGTGAGTGATGCACCTACCTACACTATTTGTTTGCCTACTGATCCCTTGCTAAGAGTTGTAGTCAAGGTGTGCTAAGCTTTGTTAAACTACAACAGCTGGTTCAGTAAAACTCAGAGTATTCTAAGCTAAGTTATATGTACCTTAACCTATGTGATCTTTCACAAAGATATTCTTAGGATACGTGTGGTAAAACAACAGCAAGCTCAAATCCCAACCGCTGCTCACAAATGTGAGAAGTTGGCCTGATATTCAGTGTTCACTATTCTAGTGATCACTATGTATCAGTCCAAACAACCCTTATGGTGATTGGTTGTAAGTCAACCGATAGACCAGCTATCCTAGTAGCATGGACAAGAGCAGTCTTCGGGCTAAACTCTAGAGGGCGTGTTAAGCCCGCTGTTATACCATCACATATACCCCTTGAACACCAAGTGAAAGGACACCACACAAGTGTTATGAAAATAAACAGTGTATTTATTTAGATCACAACAGCCCTGTACTCTTTATGAGGACAGGGTACTAAGCACACAACAAAACTCTTACGAAAATACTTTAAGTTGCACAATTTACACAAATGCCCGAGGGGCACGAAAAACCATATACTATGAAAGTGGAATGCGAAATTACTAGCAGGTAAGTACTGGACTAATAGGCTTTGGAATCGCTAGGACAACGTTACTGAACCTTCAGATTACTAGTAGGAGGCCTAGGGGACTCGGGTGCAGAGTGTGCACTCTCACGCGGGATGCGGGACAAAGTCTATGGGAGTTAGTAAAAGCAAAGTTAGTGTTCTCGGGCGAACCCGATAAGGTAGGTCGAAAACGACAGTGACTCTGGACCCTTGGATAGTGAGGCTATGCTGGGGCACCGAAATGCCGAAGTTACCTAGCCCAGGGGCTGCGGCTGCATGGGTATGTACAGACGTCGGGAATCCTCGTTGACGAACCAGGAGCCTGAAGACAGAGTTGCTGGCAGGCGACCAGTGAAGATTGTTCAAAGTGATCCAAGCCTGGATCGAAGATGGATGACACCTGAAAGCACCTGAAAGTTCTTAACCACTAGCCAGTGATCAGATGGCACCAGGAGGGCACCGGATGGTAGTCACCTCGACCAGGTGAGTGGGCGACGCTGGGCTCTGCAGACTCACGGACCAGGAGGCGTTGTCGGTGACCAGGATGGAGGTGCGAGCTGTCCCACGATGGTTGATGCTGTCGACGTCGCTGGACCCAGGATTGGGGCAACAAGTCTTGGCAAATTCAAGCCCACGCGGTGGACCTAAAATGGCGTCTTGAGTGGACCAGGATGGTCCGGGGTGCTCCTCTTTTGGAAGGGAGCAAGGGCCAGTCTGGAGCAACCAGACCAGCAGCGTTGTTGTCGTCGGGCATCGTCGGGAAGGCCACAAGCCAGCGGGCTAGTAGCCAGACAACGCAGTGAGCAGCCAAAACGCAGTGAGCAGCCAAAAAGCAGAAGGGCCCCACGCAGATCTCTTGGATGCTGGGGGGCTGGACTTCGGGGCTGGAGCTGCTCAGGGTCGGGGCTTCTCAGACCCCAAAGCACTCACCAGAGGATCCCTCGGCGGTCGTGCTGGATAGAAGTCGTGCAGTTCTGATGATGGCCGGTCCCTCGAGGTCTTGTCGCACCTACGGTTCTCAGCTTAGCTCTAGAGGTAGGTAGAGGTCAGAGGTGCCAGGGAAGCCGGGTCTCGTCGAGCTGGTCAGTCGGATTCCGGAGGAAGGACGTGCAGCAAACCGCAGAGTTCTTAGATGGTGCCTGCGGATGCAGGGTGACTACTCCTTAGTCACAAGGGAGAAATCTTGAGAAGAGTCGAGAGTTCCTTTCGTGGAGTTTCTTTATTCAAAGATGATCTAATTTGGAAGGGTCCCCGCTCCTGCCTTTATCCTAAAGAAAGGGGTGGGTATGCGACTAGGTCCTGCCCTAGGGGTGGGACCAGGAAGGGGGGTGGTTACACCCCTCTCCCATGCCGGACTTTCCCCAGGCCAGGGGCTGGTGTGCCCCTGGAACTGGTTCTAGCCGGCAGATGCGTAGTGAGCACCGGGATGCCACTTGCAGACACCTTCCTGAAAAGCCCTGCCTACCCAGGATACACAAAACCCTGACAGGAAACCCTTTGTCCAAGCTCCCCTCGCTGGAAGGACTCCCAGCTGTAGGGGGTCAGACTCGTGTATGTGGTGGCAGCATCCATTTTGTGATGCTGAGGCTAAAGTTAACTTTAACCGGGGTTCACAGTTACATACATGTTGTAACCCTCTAGAACGGTGGAATGCAAACCCCGTCGCCAGAATTGGCGAGGGGTTAGTATTCCAATTCGTATGACACCTTACTCGAAATGTTTTGATAAAGCGATACCAAAGATAGCATTTAACCTCGAGGATTATAATGCACTTAAGAGTATATGGTACGCGTTATCATGGAACAGCTATTAGGACTTGGTTCCGCAAGCTGCAAACGGGCTCAGCTCATGCCAGAGCACCATCTCACACGATTCAAAGCACTCTGCCTTCAGGATTGTCAAGGCCTGCCATAGGAGTGACTGATAGGAATCTGTGTGTCCATTTTTAGGGTTAGATATAGGTATACTATATCTAAAGCAAAGGGTGATTACACCACCTTGCCCCAGCTGTCATGCAGCCAGTTGTGCCAGATTTAGATGGCCAGCCAGGGGTGGCATAATACATGCTTCAGCCCCTGGTAGGCCCTGGGTACACCTATGCCCTGAGTTACAGGGTCTGATAAGGTGGCCCAGTACCAATTGGTAAATGCACCTAAGGTACACGTTGTAATTTAGTGAGAGAACAGCTAGGCTGTGGGTCTGATTAGCAGGCCCACAGCCAGAGAAAGTCGTAAACCAGTGAAACAAAAGCAAAAAATCTGGGTGATCATAGGATTGCAGACCCTACTCTCCTACAGAGCCATCATATCAATATAGGTTTTATAAAACTCGACTGGGATACCATCCGACCCCGTGGGCTTACCCGACTGCATATGCATGATGGCTTTCCTGACCTCGTCAAGCTCAAACGGGGCACACACAGATGTCTGCTGTGTATCGTTCAACCACCCCAGCGATATATCGTCCAAATATGCGTCTAGGTTCAATTTTCCCATCCTAGTGGTTGTATACAATGCCGTGTAGTGCTCAGTGAAGGCATTAAGTATGGTCGCAGTGTCCCTATATACAATGCCGTCCAACCCTTCCAATTCTAGGATTACATTAGAGCCTCATGACCTCCGAATCGTCTCTGCCAGCGCCTTCCCAGGCCTCTCCCCCTGGCCATAGCGGCGGGCCGTCCAATACTTCCCTCGAAATCTCGCCTCTCTGCGAGCCTCATCCATGTAGGCTGTGAGTTTCGATCTAAACTGAGATTGTTTTTGGATATGCCATCCGGCCTAGTAGCTAATCTGCTCTCCAATGACTTAAGTTTGGTCTCAAGTGTACTTAACGTGTTCAAAATATCTTTAAGCATCCCAGCACCCTTTGCTATGCAAAAACCTTGTAACGTCACTTTGAAAGCTTCCCAGATAATTTCTACGCTACCTACCGAATCCTTATTACGTATGAAAAAATCTTTGATCTCCTCTCTGAGCTCCTCCTGAAACACAGTGTCTAGTAGTATGGTAGGTTGCAACCTCCAGCTGCTTCTGGGAGGACCATAATCTGTGGAGGACAATGTAAGCCGTACCGGTGCATGATCCGAGTAAGTCCTGGCTAAGTGTTGTACTTGTAAAATCGCTGGACATAGCCTGACACTCAAGAAAATATAGTCCAGTCTCGCCCCAGTAGCCGCATGCGCAGTAAAGTGGGTTCCCTCTAGGTCGTTAGGGTGCAAGTGTCTCCACGCATCTATCAGATTGTGGTCCGTGAGTGTGGAATGCAGCATGGCACGGGCTTTTGTGTAATGATGGGGAGCTGGGTGGGACCTATCAATATCCGGACTCTGCGCAATGTTAGTCACCTCCCCACACAATATGGTTGGACCCAATGTCCACAATCATAGTTCTGTAATGAACTGGGGGTCGTCCACATTAGGACCATAACAGCAGGCCAGGGTAACAGAATCAGACCCCAACCTCCCCCAAGTCAGGCAATATCTCCCCTGGGCATCCCACGTGGCTCCCGTTAGTGTGAACGGAGTGCCCCTCTTAACCAGAATCGCCACACCTCTCGCATAGGAAGAGAAAGAAGAAAAGATCCTGTGTGCCGCCCATTTACAAGCAAATGTGATGTTACGTCTTGGGTTGAAGTGTGTCTCCTGCAGCATTGCTACGTGTACCTGGTGTCTGTCAAGATAGGATAGTATTTGACGTCTCTTACGCGGGTCAAGCAGCCCCCGTACGTTCCATGTAATTATGTTTAGTTTAGCGCTGTCAATGGGGGTCATGAGCTAGGCCTTGTACATCTCTACAGTGCTCCATCGGATAGCATCGCCTCTGTTCCAGATCCACCACCTTTAGTCACTCAACAACTGCGGCTCCAGTACAACAACGACATTTCAAAGTAATATTAATCTTTGTGTACGACCATAGAGTAAATCCCTTGGATGTGCTTATTGACAACCACATGTACCAAATAACCCCCTCGAACAAACCCCCCACAGACCTACGTCTAATCAACAAGAACTGCAAATTCCCTCCCCCGACCCACTGAAGCAACCCAATCTTGCCAGAATCCCACGTCCACCCTCCCACCCTACCTCCAAATTGGAACCCCACTTCCGTTACCCTCCCCTCATAGTTCAGAACTTGTACTTCCATGGGGTAATACCCGTTGGGGGACCTTCTAGACAGCTATGCAGTCTCCTCACTCCCCTTATGTTATTCTCCGAAGGCGCTGCCGGCCCTATCATGAGGAGGGGGGAGCAGGCATGGAACCACAATAACATGTAAACAATTGAGCCATACTGGAAGGATCTCATCTCGCATCAGCTAGATTGTCCGACCAAGCCTACCAATCCGTAATAGTTTCCTTGGATGTGTGCAGATTACTTTGCTGGAGTCAGTCATTCCAGATCCTCATTTTCATTCATGTCACCATTCCACTGCGAGGCCTCCAGTCGCTCTCCACCCCGGTTTGCTCATTTCAATGTTCGGAGGAAGTCTTCGACTTGCTGGGGAGACGTGAAGAATCGCTGCTTCCCTTGGCTGGATAGAGGAGTGCGTAATCAATTTGCTCCGATCGCAACTTCCGCTTGACTTCCACAAACACTGCAGCAATCTTCTTATCTTCTTGCATGATAGGTGTGAAGTCTGGATATATGGAAAAGGTTTTATCATCATATGTCAACTTCTGCTTGTTTCTCGCAGCTCTGAGGGCTACATCCCGGTCTCTATAATGAAGTAATCGTGCAATTATAGGTTGTGGGGGGCTTCCCGGCACCGGACGTGGACCGAGGGTTCTGTGCGCCCTTTCCACTATGAACTGCGAGGAAAAGGCGTCTTTGCCTATGGACTCCAGCAGTAGTTTTTCTATATAGTCCTCCATTCTACCAGTATTTGTCGATTCTGGTAAGCCTATGACGCGTATGTTGTTGCGCCGACTGCGCACTTCCAAGTCCTCATTTTTTGCGGCTATGATGGGTAACAGTTTATCCATTCTCATAAGTTGCGCTGTACGGGTCATCTGATTCTGATATGTGTCTTTCCGCCTCCTTAATGCAGTCTTCCTGGCCATCTAGCTTATGTGCAATGGCATTCATCCTAGAGGACATCCGGTCCACCTTGTCCACCACTGTTGCAAATCCTTGCCGCATCTCTTGTAGTATATTGGCCATGTCCGAGGCCTGTGAATTGGCTCCCCCTCCAGCGCACTCAGCCAAGTCCTGCTCCTGGTCGTCAGCAGTAGATTTGCTTCCCTTCTTTGCAGCTTCAAAATTTAGTTTCGGTTGACGAGTGTCGGTCTTCCCCATATTTCAGCAAGAGTGCGACGCCTTCTGCGTATGTATCAGGAGTAATCAAGGCAACCACCAGTCTAGGGTGAAGTGTGAGGGCCAGCCCGAGTCACCACATGGCCCTTTCGTCGTCAACAGCTGATCCTGCCCCGCACTCTTGTCGCGTCAGCTTGCTCTGTCCAGCGCTTCTCAGCAGCTCTCACCTCACTGGGTCAGCTACTTGCCCAAGACTGTGTCCCGCTGAAGCATCACCTCATAATCGCCAGCTGCCTTCTCCACCAATGTATGGCGATTCACGGAGCTACTTGAGCCCCTTCTAAAGCCCTGTAGGGCACAACGGCAGCAGGTTGCTAAGTCCGTAAAACCGCAACAGCCTGTGACATCCAGCACCCACAATATGGGGGTGGAGTACTCGTGGCGGCCCAGCAGTCACAGTCCCTGTCAAACCACCACCCAATGCTCCGCCGCTCCAAGGGGGTTGATCGCACCTGTCGCAGGTCGCTTCAGGCGCTCCGCACCGGCCAGTAAGGGTCTCACTCCTCTTGCACTCTCGTCTCAGCCGGCTATCCACGCACTGCCACTGCCCATCTCCCCTCTCACCACGGGCATCACACAGACTGTTCCATACCGTAACCGAGGCGTGTAGGGGAAGAACACTGCTCAGTATCTTCGTGAAGCCTGTCCCCACACCTCGGAACGACTCTCCTGCCAAAGGCGCTTTCCCCGCAGCCGCCATTGTATGTCCCGCCTCCTCAGTATATTTATTATCCTGCCCCGGTGTTCACTAGATCTTCACAGCGTGGGGGGGAGGGGAACACGCGCCAATCCTCCACCGCTGCGCTATGTGGGCTCCCCACAAATTCACCCACACAGTCCTCCCCGCCTCCGTCAGTATGTCCGCATCCATCAATCAAATCGCAACACCATTATGGCTCTCGGCAAAGTCTCTTGCGCAGTGGCCTCATGGAAAACTGCGCCGCCACCCCCAGCAGTACAATCTCCACAAATGCCTCCTTGGCGTCCTGTTGCACCGGCAGTCCGCCTCTGCGCCGTGACTCGGTTGTTAGCGATAACGCTGATTCACTGTGTCGTTGCCGGACGCGCGGCTTGGTTGCCTCGTGGTAATCCCCGGCCTTTCCCAGTCACTGCAGCCGAGTCAAAGCTCCATGCAGGTCAGGCGGGCGGCGCGGCTCAGATTTCAGGCGCCCGCCGCTCCGATTGTCCGCCGCCGATCCTTCCGCACTTCACTCCACTTGTAGCCGCGGGGTAGCGCCACCGATCTCTCGACAATTTACCCCAATTAGCGGCCAATTGTTCAGGATAAGTGAAGGATATCAGTTCCAGGAAGCAGGAGCCTCACATCAGTGCGGCCATGCTGCTTGCGCGCTCTCTAGCACCCCCCTCAATGGGGTAAAGTGTGGATTTTTTTGTTTTGCTAAGAAAATGTAAGTGATGTCCAAGATGGTTGTTGTGGCCTCAGGGTGCATTAATGGTGTATTTTCTACTGAGGCCATTGTCAATGCTGCTTAACATCTGAAGGATGAAAGGCTTAGATGGCCATGCTGGGATTCCAGGGCGATCTGCTGATTCCAGCTATCAGCAGTGAGGGCTTAAGTTATTTCCCTTTTGTAAAAATCATTGTTATCTGCAGCCTCTGTTTTGACTTAAAGAGCACGCTTTAGTGCCCTGACTTCAGAATCCGTTAGAGTCTTTGAACTACCAGCCACCAAGAACCCTTTTTGCATGCGTGTAGTTGACTTAGAAACCTGTGAAGGTGGGCATAAAATAGTAACTACGAAACACTATTGTCAGGAAAGCATGGCCAACAGGGTGGCTACTGATGTGGCGCTTTCTGTACTGGATGGATGCAGTTGCTGCTTGTTCCAGCAGTCTCCCTCATCTCACCTGGTGGTACCACACGTCCTCCTCATGTTTGAAAGCCCTTGTGTAGCAAACACACCATGGACCATCTGTTTCTATTAGACACACACCATTTAGTGGTGATGCGCTAGCAACTTTTTGGTTGGTACAAACTATCACTTTGTCTGCTTTATCTTCCTTGCAGTTTTCACAGTCATTAGGCTGGTGGACAGACGGAAAACTGTCACTTTTGAAAAGTTCATTATTATGGAAATGTTCATGTGAATGTTTGTTTAATTTCCAGCTGTTTGGGATTGGTCTGTGTGGAATCCTTGTACACGCATTAGTCTGGTCCTCCTATGACTACTGCCTCCATAGTGTATGATCTTCAGCCTGTTTTTGGTTTCCGCGCCATTGTTCAATTAGGTAGACTAGTATTCTTGGAGCATCCCATATTCACGAGAACATCAGAATACATCAGCTCTGTATGCAGCCATTGGACCTCGATAGATCGAGTCGATGAGACGAGGTCCATGTGCCATCACGGGCTCAGCCTAGACTTGTCCAATTGAGATCCATGGTTCAGTGCATAAACTGGGCTTTTGGCTTCTTCTCACAGATTGACCCCACCATTTGATCCAACTCACAGTAGGGCTGTGGTTCTCATGCCCTGGATGATCGTCCTCCTCCAAGCCTCACAGACGCCTTTAATCCCACCTGTCTGCTCGCCATTGCACTACTGCAGCGTGAAGGAGAGGGCTGTCTAGATATGTGCATTTTACCTGTCTCCAGAAAAAGATGTATTTAGCAATTTTACCACTCTCTCCTTTTCTCGTGAAGGCAGAATATTCCAGTAGAGTTGCAGTCACTTCAGCAGGGTCTCCTATCTGGCAGTCGAGTGTTCGTAAAATTCCTGTGGCACATGATTGGAAAGTCCCTATCTCTATCTTCATGTCACTGGCTCAGATCTGGCAGGAGTCATCACTTTGCAAGGGCCAATTTTCTTCTTCTTACTTTCATTTTTATGTTGAGCCTGCAGCAGCGCACATGCGCTGCACTGGCGAGACTTTTAGTAAGGGGCTTTGAAAAGCTCACCACAGGCTCGTGCGTGTGTGGCCTATTGCTTGCCATTACCCACACATGCGCCATATGTTTTGAATTATGGTGCCCAGACACAGATGCGATAATTCAAAACATATGGTCTGGTGCTCGCTCTTGCGCGCGCGCCACTCACTCCATCGTCATGGCTGATTAAGCGCATGGCTTGCGGGCACTCTTATAGCGCGCGCACATGGGCCAAGCGCCACTGCTCCCGCTAGTTTATAAGAATAAAAAGAGTGACCCGTTCAGTTTCTGTGTGGTTGGACCGAAGTCTGTGCTCTTTACATGCGGTTTTCATTTAGCATCTCCTAACCTTCATGCTTCCGTCCTCCTCAATCATTTTCTGTCCACTCGCCATGTTGGGAAAGATGGCTCCATTTCATTTTTACCTCCGCCACTGCGACCTTCACATATGTTTTGGAATTGTTAATGAAGCAGCCTAAATATGCAAAGGGAACCCATGGTAATTAATTAATGTCTCAATAAAATAGTTTCCCTCGAATACTTTCAGCACAAAAAATCCATGTTCTATACTCGAACAATGGTGAAAGCTGCAGCGCTGGAAGACTTAATGGCCTGCTTTTCTTGTACGATTTAAGTGCAGAACTTTTCATTTACATTTTGAGGATGGTATGGTGAGTGACTAGAATGCCTTGCCAAAACACCTGCATAGACACTGCTCATAAATGGATAAACATATTCTAGAAACAGTCTCCTCAAGTGTCCCTTCTGTCGCTCTTCTCCATTGAGGAGCAGAACATGTGGTGCATTTGGACCAGTCAACGCCTGTGCTGGGTTTACTTCCTTATTGCCTTTTTTAGAAAACTTCTGAATGTGGGTTGAATGGGAGTATTTTTCTGTTTTTTCACTTATTTGTCCTACAGACACCACCCCAGACATTAGCTCAGAAATCTGAATAGCAAGTGTAGCATTTGGGATTTTCCTTTTTAAATATTCAGTTTTTTTTAATCATATATTAAAGATGCATGCAAGGGCAAAAAAAAAGAAATAGCTCACCTAGCACATGTCAAACATAACATTCGTTACAAGTCCACTATTCACAGATTGAAAGGGTACGATGGGGAGTGGTACATCCATCATAAGAACAAGCCTTCCTCGTCCATTTCTAATGTGAGATTCATCACCTTCATACTCTTCAGGCGCCAGACTGGATAATCTCTCTCTCTCTCTTGCTCTCTCTCTCTTTCTCTCTCTCTCTTTAAATCTATTTTTTCTCTCTCTCTAAATCTCTGTCTCTCTCTCTCTCTCTCTCTCTCTCTCTCTCTCTCTCTCTCTCTCTCTCTCTCTCTCTCTCTCTCCTCTAAATCAATCTCTAAAGCTCTCTCTCTCTCTCTGAGAGTTTGCCGTTTGCGGCCGAGGGCCATGCCCCCTACATCTCGGCCACAAAAGACCAGGCATTATAGCATGGAAGCTCTCCTCAGCATAAGGCCGTTAGGAACGAACTGTGGCCTGCATTTACATCATACTACAGAGCTCCCAGATATCTGTCCAAAATGTAAACTATCGCTCAAACCTAAGCAGGTCCTAGATGCGAAACAGGATTACTGTATGCTCTTATTAAACTGCAGATCCCTGCCCAAACATAGGGTGGAAATTGCCCTTTTGTTAGAGGAACGCATGCCAGACGCAGTGTTTCTCACTGAAACATGGCTCACGTCGGACTCCGACCCTGCATTAGTGACCGCCCTCCCTCCAGGCTTCCAAATTATCCAACAGGACCGCCCTGATGGGAGAGGAGGAGGCCTAGCCATCATCTATAAAGAACAATACCACAGTCGAGTAATCTCTGAAGCAATTCCAGACTGTGAGAGCTTAGCATTTATCCTAGAACTCTCCCCTAGCAACTGCTTTTCAGGAACATTAATATATCGACCCCCGGGCCCCCCCAAACAGTTTCACAATCTCCTCCCATTGATTGTGACTGACCGTGTTAGCACTGCCTCTAATTACACTCTGCTAGGGGATCTCAATTTTCATTTTGATACTGCCCTGGACCATACAGCTACAGCACTTACAGACAACCTAGCTACACTACAATGAGTGAAGGCACCAATTCACGCTAAGGGCCACTTACTGGACCCTGTGTTCAGTAACTGTGCAGACCTTGTGGTTGGGCTACCAATCTCCCTCCCATGGACTGATCATCTACTAGTGCCTTTCACCTGGACCACATTTAAGCCACCCCCCGTGAGACCCACGGTAAGACATGCCAGATCCTGGGCGCGGCTACCAGTCGATGACTGGACTAGCAGACTCGCGATTGACAAACCCTCTTACAATGAGGACCCATGCCCGGCCAACCTGGATCACGTTGACTGGATCACAAAAGCGCTTGAAACCATTCTCCCCCTGAGTAAAATAACGATGAAACACTCCCACAAAACGGCCCCCTGGTATTCAGAGGCTCTCAGGGAAAAGAAATGCGAATGCAGAAAAATAGAAAGACGATGGCGTCTAGACTACTCTAAGGAGGAAAAAACCCGTTACCGAGAGGCAATCAAACTCTACAAAGGCGAGGTCAAATCTGCCCAATCTGTATATTTCTCGGACAAAATCATACTAGCAAAATCCAAACCTAAGGAAATTTTTCAAATTCTGAAAAAACTCATAAACCTCCATCTTCTAACCTGCACGAGGAAAAAACAACAGACCACTGTAATGACTTGGCAGAATTTTTCCACCAAACAGTCAATAAAATCTACTCATCCTTCCCCTCTACAGGTACTGTCCCCATAGCCCAGGATCAAACAAATCTGGGAACCACTTTATCAGAACCCCGTCCTACACTGGACCACTTCCCCCCCTAGACCTTGAATCCTTGGACTCCATTGACCGCAAGGTAAAATCTGGGTCCCCATGCGACCCAGCATCTCCACAAGACATGATGCTGGCACCCCAGGTCACTTTACCAACCATTGTGGACCTCCTGAACGCCTCCATTACCTCTGGTACTGTCCCTCCCGCTTGGAAGCGGGCCATGGTCCGAGCTCTGCTGAAAAACCCAATCTAGATCCCTCTGACTTTAGCAACTACCGGCCGATTTCTCTGCTCCCCTGGGTGAGCAAAATCCTTGAGAGGTACATCAATCTCCAGCTGGTGAATTTCCTTGAAAATAACCAGCTGTTAGATCCCACCCAGGCGGGTTTTAGACCCAAACACGGAACAGAGACCGCCCTTCTAACAGTCAATGAGGAAACCAGAAAAATCCTAGATCGGGGGGGTCAGTGGCAGTGATCCTCCTTGACCTAAGCGCGGCATTCGATACTGTCAGCCATGACACCCTGCTGAGCCACCTCTCGAGTGTCGGAATAGTAGATAGTGATTGGCTATGGCTCAAATCCTTCTTGAGCGACAGATCATTCCAATTCTTTGATGGAAAAACAGTGTCCATGAGTAGGCCGTTGAGGTGCGGAGTCCCACAAGGCTCCTCTTTAAGCCCTGCGCTTTTCAACATCTATATGAGATCACTGGCTGAGGTCGTTCGTCCATTTGGGGTTAAGATCATTTCTTATGCGGACGACACCCAGCTGGTGGTCTCCTTGGCGCAGGAGGCCAACCTGCCGTCGTCAGGTGGGCTAATGAAGTGCTTACAGAAGGTAAAGGGCTGGATGACCGCCTCATCTCTCCAGCTCAGTGGGGACAAAACAGAGCTGATGCTCCTGGGCCCTGCAAACCCCACCTTTTTCAATTCCTTGTGGCCTTCTTGTCTATGTACCCCCCCAGTACCCAAGGATAATATCAAGAGCCTTGGGGTGTGGCTGGACAAGACCCTCTCATTTAACATCCAGGCTACAAAACTCTCGGCTACCTGCTTCGGAATTCTTAGGATGGTAAAGAAAGTCCTCCCTCTTCTACCCGTGGAGGCAAAGCAGGTGGCCATCCAAGGTCTTATACAGTCCCGCCTCGACTTCAATAATGTTCTCTACCTTGGCGCCCCGGAGTACACCTTGCGCAGACTACAGATAGTGCAGAACTGTGCAGCCCGCACACTGTTACAGCTGCCACGCAGACAATCAGCCAAACCTGGTCTGATCAGCCTGCACTGGCTGCCAGTGCGACAGAGAATCATCTTTAAGGCCATGTGTATTGCCCATCAGGCCTTTTGGGACACAGGACCTAGGATTACCCGGGACCTAGTAAAATAGTACCACCCCAGCAGAAACCTTCGATTTAGCCAGGCCTTTATGGCGATAGTTCCGAGAATAAAAAAGGCAAGGGCAGGTGGCAGGACATTCACCCATAATGCCTCCAAGATCTGGAACTCACTTCCTCTTCATCTTAGATCCAACCCTAATCTCCCCTCATTCCGAAAACAGCCGAAGACTTTTTTGTTAAAACTCCCCTCAGTAATATCAACAAGTTACCTCTTCAAGCAATTTCTATTCTGGTCTCTAGCGCTTGGACGCCTCTGGGCAGCAACCGCGCTCTATAAATCTACTTTTCATTTCATTCATTTCATTTCTGAACCTCTGTAAAACTCTCTCTCTAAATCTCTCTCTCTCTCTAAATCTCTCTCTCTCTCTCTAAATCTCTCTCTAAATCTCTCTCTCTAAATCTCTCGTTCTCTATAAATCTATTTCCCTAAATCTCTCTCTAAATCTCTCTCTCTATATCTCTCTCTCTCTATATATATCTCTCCCTCTAAAACTCTCACTCTCAAAATCTCTCTCTAAATCTCTCTCTCTCTCTCCCCCCCCCCTCAGCTTCCCCCTCTTCTCAATTTTTCCTCCCCCTGTCGGCATTTTCTTGCTTTCAAACTCATCCAGAATCTTTCATTATTTTCCAACTAGCTCTTTGAAACCCACAAGTCCTCTCCCAATCTCTCTCTCTCTCTAAATCTCTCAATCTTTCTCAATCTCTCTCTCTCTAAATCTCTCCTCTAAATCTCTCTCTCTAAATCTCTTGCTCTCTCTCTCTAAATCGCTCTCTAAATCTCTCTCTCTAAATCTCTCTAAATCTCTTGCTCTCTCTCTCTAAATATCTCACTCTCTAAATGTCTCACTCTCTAAATCTCTCTCCAGACTCTCCTTGGGCTACAGAAGTTTATTTTCAGTTTTGGCATAGAATGAATAGCCACATTTGTAATGAGTGTACAGTGGGGGTTTAGCTTCCCTTGGCATAGCCATTAGATCTCGCCTTTGGGACCTTATAAGGGTTTAGTTATCCAGCACAATATCCTTGGTGCAACAACATCAACTGTTGCATGGCTAAACACTTATAAGGTCCCAAAGACGAGACCTATTGGCTATGCCAATGCTGGTTTTCGCTTAGTTACAGCATTAATATGTGGGGAAAATGCATAGGGACAATTTTCTCCCTGCGTCTAGGCCTCCTCAAAATCATTGCATATCCGGACTCTGCTTCTGTCTGAGTTTTCTGATTCTTGATTAAAATGTTTACTGAGACTTGGAATTAGCCTGATTTGTAATTGAAAGTAAAAGTTCGCAGGTCGAGCACTTTGGTGATAGAGATGAATTTGGAAAGAAAGATTTCAAATTGAAACATTCCCCTCACTGTTTATTGCGCCGTTTACTGCTACCTGGCTCACTGTCATCAGTACTTAGTCCAGTTGATGATGATACACATAATTATTACAAATGGGTGATGGACGTGTAATGAGTGCAAAGTGATATCTGATACGCTAGGGCAAGTTTGCATTGAATGATATGATGATGCTTTCCTGCCTGCAAGATTGCTTATGGTATCTGGTTTGCCAAATAGCTATGGGTTATATATAAGCTGAGTTGCTTATTTTCTGCTGTGACATGATAAAAAAAACCTTACTGAGGATTGCAGTTGGCATATTTTATTGATGTTGTCATTGCACCATTGTGAGACTCATATTGTAAGTTTCCTGGACTCTGCTGACCAGGACAAAAGATATATATATTTGCAGTTTATGTCCCAAACGTACAGGTAGCATACAAGACTGGACCATCCCCGTACAAGTTATCACCAGATCCACTGGGGGGTGGCGGGGGGGTGGAGTTTTTATATTGCATATGGTTTGGAATAATGGCTACACCTCAAATGTCAGCCTATTACAACATGGAGGTCTACTGTATGTCCATGGACTGAATGTCTATGTGGTGTGTGAGCCAGAGTCTCAGTTGCCACTTCTTACACTAATCATTGTCATGTACATCCTTCCTACTGTCTTCTGTGCTCCTCATCCTTAAACTGTTATAATTCTGACAGCTCTCTTCTACCTCTGACAGATCATCCCAGTCTCTGACAGATCATCCCAGATCTATCCTCCATTCCAAGCACTTTCAGATCACGCTAAGCTCTAGTACTTTCCTCTCTTGCTACAGCTGCGCAGAGGTGAGCACCGCTATGGTAAGGAGATGAAAGAATGTGAGCACTGGCCGGCCAGAATTCATCCTTGGAACTGAATAGAAAAACAGTGAAACCACTGAGACATTTCCACATCACATTGTTGTGTGCAGAATCGAGCCTGTGCTTTTAATGATCACATTTTCGTTTTTGACACTCCAAAACCTTTGGCAGGTGCTTTCCAGTGAGAAAATAGCACTTCGATTGAAATTCTGAAGCGTGTACACCTTCAGCTATCTCACTGTAGGAGGGACATTCCCAGTCCCAATTTTGAGAAGTTGAAAAGACTATTTATAAAACATATCTTTTTTTTATGGTTGGCCCTATGTTAGTACTTTTCATTAAAAACACACATCATTGGAGTCTTCAAAACCCCTTCTTCTTCCGAGCCTATGTCACACAAAAAAAAAACCTTTTTAAACTCTGGCTGTTAGGATTTATAATGTTTAGAGCTGGGTTTCCAGCTATAAAATGTTTTTTTTTGTTGCAAAAATGATAAATTAAAATACACTTTCCGAAGGTTAGAAGGATATACTCAAACTCTCCTAGACTTCTACTGACGGTATGGGAACCTGCAGCATCACACACACTTTAAGACTTCTATTGATAATATGAGGACCAGGAAGACACACCCCTGAAATCTGATTGGTTGCTTTCTGTCCTTAGCAACTGCACTGTCTGTGTGTGTAGAGAGAGGATATTTGTGTGTGTATAGGAGGGTATTCATCACACACACTGTCTGAAAAATAGGAATTATGAAGCCCTCTTCAAAATTTCACTCAGACAGCTGAGAGAGCTTCCCTCAGTATGTAAGCACTGTAAACGTTATGAGGACCGGCTTTCCGGTCCTCATAGCGTTGGTGTGCAAACATGTTCTGGTCCTCATAAATATACACACACACACACACACACACACACACACACACACACACACACACACACACACACACACACACACACACACACACACACACACACACACACACACACACACACACACACACACACACACACACACACACACACACACACACACACACACACACACACACACACACACACACACACACACACACACACACACACACACACACACACACACACACACACACACACACACACACACACACACACACACACACACACACACACACACGTGTTACCATCCTTGTGGGGACTATGTGTGAATACCTGCCTTGTGGGGACTTACCTTTCCCAATGTTTTTAAAACACACAACTAACAGAAAAATGTTAAGAAAAAATTCATGATACAGGATCCTGCTTCAAATTTTCAAATATATTGTTATTTAATCGTGCGCACAGCACCATCCTTGTGGGGACTTGAACACGTGCTACCATCCTTGTGGGGACCTAGTCCATAACACTATTTGTGATTGAATACAGTCGAAGGCACATGGCTAAATGTTTATTTTAGCAACAATATACACAAACAACATTATAATATATTCATATATGAATTGTTGCATATATAATAGGGGTATACAATAAAGGCAGATTATCTTAATGTGCCAGAAAATACCATATCATGCTTAACGAAAGACACTTAAAGCTGCATTTAACCTATTTATTAGTGCCTAAAATCCTAGGAGATAAGGGAACTAAAACATAAAGAAATTAACATATGGAACAAAGGAATATGGTCAAGTGGAATCCAGAGCTTGAGTAGCTGCTTACATTTTTACCAAAATAGATGTTTAAGTTACCACAGAGATACTGAAATAGTGTGTACATTTAAAGCTTGAATCCCATTATAAAGGATGTGAAGCTAATGATGTTCAAGTCCACACAGAGGTTGTGTGTAATTATAGAAATGCTCAAGTCCCCACAGAGATAGTGTGTTATCATAGAGATGTTCAAGTCCCCACAGAGATGGTGTGTTATTATAGTGATGTTCAAGTCCCCACAGAGATGGTGTGTTATTATAGTGATGTTCAAGTCCCCACAAAGATAGTGTTTTGTTACAGTGTTGTTCAAGTCCCCACAAAGATAGTGTGTTATTATAGCGATGTTTAAGTCCCCACAGAGATAGTGCATAAAGGTGATTGTGTTTCAGTCATCATTAAAATAGGGCCCGATTCACAAAGGTAAACGTAGACAAAAAGTCTATCTTTACTACTTTTCAGTAATCACAAAGGTACATTTTGACCAAAAGTCTAACTTTGCCTCATGGCACCCCCTGGTGCTTCAAGTCGAAACAGAGCTTGTGTTTAGTTACTTGAAGTCCCCACAGAGATAGTATGTTTTTATAGTGATGTTCAAGTATTATAGTTTTTTTTAAGCCCATACAAATACAGAGTGTTATTATAGTGATGTTTAAGTCCCTGCAGAGATAGTGCACAAAGATGATTGTCTTTAAGTCCTCATTAAAATAGGGCCCGATTCACAATGGTAAACTTAGACAAAAAATCTAACTTTTGTACTTTTCAGTTTCAACAATGTAAACTTAGACCAAAAGTCTAACTTTACTACTTTTCAGTATTCAAAAAGCCCCATACAGAGAATGCAAAGCTGGTGATGCTCAAGCCAAATCAGAGTTTGTGTGTAATTAAATGAATGTTCAAGTCCCCACAAAGATGATGTGTGACTATAGTATTACCACGGTCACCAAATAGAATGTGTGTGATTATAGACATGCCCAGGTCCCCACAGAGATAATGTGTGGTTATAGACATGCCCAGGTCCCCACAGAGATAGTGTGTGTTTATAGACATGCCCAGGTCTCCACAGAGATAGTGTGTGAATAGAGACATGCCCAGGTCCCCACAGAGATAGTGTTTGATTAAAGACATGCCCAGGTCCCCACATAGATAGTGTTTGATTAAAGACATGCCCAGGTCCCCACAGAGATAGTGTGTGATTATAGACATGTCCAGGTCCTCACAGAGATAGTGTGTGATTAATGACATGCCCAGGTCCTCACAGAGATAGTGTGTGATTATAGACATGCCCAGGTCCCCACAGAGATAGTGTGTGATTATAGACATGCCCAGGTCCCCACAGAGATAGTGTGTGATTATGCACATGCCCAGGACCCCGCAGAGATAGTGTGTGATTATAGACATGCCCAGGTCCCCACAGAGATAGTGTGTGATTATACACATGCGCAGGACCCCACAGAGATAGTGTGTGATTATAGACATGCCCAGGTCCCCACAGAGATAGTGTGTGATTATAGACATGCCCAGGTCCCCACAGAGATAGTGTGTGATTATACACATGCCCAAGACCCCACAGAGATAGTGTGTGATTATAGACATGCCCAGGTCCCCACAGAGATAGTGTGTGATTATACACATGCCCAGGACCCCACAGAGATAGTGTGTGATTAATGGGATGCACAGGGATAGCACACAGAGATAGTGCATGATTGTAGTCAGGTACAAGTCCTGACAAATATATTACAGTGACGTTTAAGTCCCCACAGTGATAATGTGTGATTACCATCATATTCAAGTCTCCATAGTGATGTGTGTAATGATAGGTATGTTGAAAAATCCATACTGATCGTATTAATATAGATCGCATTAGTCAGTGCCAAAATGGTGTTTCTTGGGTGGAGTTTGGGTGTTCCCATGCATCCACCCATATATTCTGGCACATTCCCAGATTTACCACGACAAATAAACCTGGGGATGCATTAACATTGTATGCCTTCCTGATAGAGGCGTAACAAGGACAAATATCTTTATTCCTCCTTGTTTGTTCAGAATACAGCACACTTAGAAAGAGGAATATGCATCTAAGGAATGCCTTGGTGCGGGAAGGTGTCCCTTCCTCAATACAAAGAATCTTTCCTGCAACACAGGCACCCATTCACTACGGCACAAAGGTGTCTGCGTTGGCGCTAGTTAGCACATAAAATAATCCCGGTTTTATGGTATTTATTTTTTGACATTTCCGTCTGTATTTATCCATATTTATAAATAGGCACTCATGGTTGAATGTCTACTAGGTTTCAGTGCTGTAAACACCTGCAGAAGAGAAATTAATGCACTTTTAAGAAAATATGCACTTTTCAGTATCAACCTTGTGCATATCTACTGCTGTTAAAAGGTTCTTTACTAAAATTCCTTTCTTTTTTAGCTCCCTTACCTATCAATCTACACAGCTATGCGCCTGGCAGTCATGGCAGACAGAATTTAGAATTACTCAAAAAGTAACACAATGTCTGTTTTTATCCACATTTAAAAATAAATACAGACAAGAAAATAAATGTTTTCAGTTTGTATTTATCTGTTAAAATCAGTAAAAATGGAAAACAGGTAGCTAGCACAGTGAGAAAACAGCAATGCGCAAAGTATTTATAAATATGGCCCATTCCTGCCCTCTCCATTTGATGCAGTGCAGCATGGTGTCTTGCTGCTTTGCGCTACGTCAAATCTTGGTAAATTTAACCCTAAGTTTGAAAGTAGGAGTCTTCACAGTGACTTTGTCCAACGGCTCAACGAAAATGACGCCTCCTCTTTGGACACCCTTGGCTGCCTTGCCCAGCTGAGCGTTAACTTCAAAAATTCTTCTAAATCCGAAGGTAAATGGAGACGCAGCCCAATCAACTTCTTGTATCCAAACTGTGGTCCACGATGAGATGCCCACAGTTTGTGCTTTGAACATTTAGGCACTCTTTTTCACTTGAAAATTTTAAATTTACAAATTCATAACTCTCATTCTACTGATAAAACAAATATAAACTTAAGATAATTGTCCCATTTCAGAAATTTCCCCATTACCGTTACCTGGTGGAACATTTTTAATGTGTTTTTAACATGATTCTTGAACAGCCAACCTGTCAATGATCTTCCTCCTCATGCATCAAACCATTTGGAGATAATTTGACAGACTGCATACAAGTGGCTTCCCTAGTGTGTTTTCTCAATAGCCTTAATGCCTCTGCTTGCTGTGTTACCCCCATGGAATGGCAAATCCATATTATTCCCTTCCTCCTGGGATTTTTTATATGCTGCACAAAAGAATAAAAGATGAGCCATTCTTTCATCTGGCAAATTACATGACGGCATGGAGCTGGACAGGTGGTATATGTTCTACGGTTTGGAACAAAAAGCACAGAGTTAAAGAGATCAGTCTGAATTTTACACATAACTAACTAGCCACTAGGAGAGTAATAAAGTCAAAATAGCGTTAATGAAAACCAGTACATTTAAAATTCAGAAAGGCTACATTAAGGAACTTCTGAGTCAGGAATAAGTCATTTGTTTCTTTGGCACAGTATTCTAATGTATTTTTGGATAGTGTTCTTTAGATAGTGGTTGGAAGTTCATCCTGTCTTTGTATTTCACTTCAAAGTCAAGTAATGTTTGCATTGACCACACACTTCTAAAGCACAGGATTTTACATTGCCTATCATAATAAGACATACCAAGTGTTACACCACCTTACCACCTTTTGATTTGAAATCTAGCCACAAACAGAAAATGATCACCTGTTTAAAAAAAGACCTATAGAACTTCCCCGTGACCCTATTCCATTAACTCTGCCTCGCCTCACATATTGCATCATTCATGATATGTTCTATGTCATCATTTATGTTCCTACATAGATTACATACTTTTAGCCACATTTTGTGGCACCCTGTGTCCAAAATATATATTTAGATCCTCATTAATGGCTGAGCATGCTCTCTGGCCAGAGCCATCAGTCACTTCTTACAATCTTTTCTATGTATGAATGAACCAATATCTGCACATATATAACTAGAAAACGAAGCACTGATCCAATGATCTTTTCTATCATCCAATGCGCTATATACTATTCATATGCAAACTGATAGAAAGTGTTTTCTACATTCCATTATCAACCTTAACAAAAGAAAATAGCTTTGTTTGGCATCCAAACATCAATACATTGTTGCCCACTCATGGTGTCAGGTCCGATTGCATCACCACTACCTCAAGACTACCTTTGGCGTAGGATACAATGCTGAGCCCATGCTGTCCTAGGATGGTGGGAAGGGGGTCATATAGATGTTGAAGAGCGTGGGGCTGAGCGACGATTCTTGGGGTACTCCGCAGTTGATATCAGTGGGTTCGGAGAGGAAGGGAGGGAGTCTGATCCACTGGTTTCGGCCGAGGAGAAAGGATTGGATCCATTTGAGGGCGGCTCCTTGTATCCCTGCGTCGTGAAGTCTGGCTGCGAGCGTGCAGTCTGAAATTGTTTCGAAGGCTGCGGAGAGGTCCAGAAGGATGAGGGCCGCAGTGTGTCCCTGGTCGAGTAGCGTGCGGCTGTCATCAGTGGTGGCGAGGAGGGCAGTCTCGGTACTGTGGTTGTGGCGGTATCCAGACTGGGAGGCATCCAGGATGGAGTTCTCTTTGATGAAGGCGGTCAGTTGGGCATTTACGTGTCTCTCTGTGACTTTGGCCGAGAGGGGAGGAGAGAGATGGGCCGGTAGTTTTTCAGGTCTGTTGGGTCTGTCGTCGGTTTCTTGAGGAGGAGTTTAACCTCCCCCCGCTTCCAGTCATCTGGGAAGATGCCAAACAAGAAGGAGGTGTTTACAGTCCATCCTAGTTCAGGTCAGATGACGGCGGCGGCTCTTTGGTATATTTGCGGTGGACAGGGGTCCGTAGTCCGTAGGGTCTCCTGAGTGGGTTTTCTTCATGGTTGTGGTGATGTGTTGGACGGTGGCAGGGTTCGAGGTCCTGATGGACAGCTTATCGGCAGAGTTGGGGGGGTGGTGTCCGGCATTTGTTCACTGAAGTAGTCGTGAAGGACCTTGAACTTCAGGTGGAGGTAGGCGCTGAGCTCGTCACAGAGTCCCTGGGAAGGTGTGATGTCCGTGGCTTCGCTGGGGGGTTATGTGAACTGCTGTATGACGTTGAACAGTTCCTTGGAGTTGGTCATGTTGGTCTGGATCTTGTCTCCTATGAAGGTCCGTTTGGTGTTTCTTATGCGCTGGTGGAATTCCTTCTGGGCACAACTGTGGTTGTTCCGTGCTTCCTTGGTATTATGGTTTTGCCAAGTTTTCTCTAGGTGTCTGCAGGAGCGTCTGGCTTCCTGTAGTTCTGTGGTGAATCAGGTGGCCTTCAGAGGGCATTGTTTGGCAGGGAGGGGTGCAAGCTTGTCAGCACAGTGGGAGATCCAGTGGTGAAATTCTAAGGCTGCGGAGTTGGTGTCGGTAGTGATGTTGGGGGGGTCTTGGAGGAGGGTGGTAATGAGGTGTTCCTCTGTGACTTTGCTCCAGTTCCTTTGTGGTGGGTGCGGGCTGGGCTTGGGTGCATTGGTGGTGCTGAAGGTGAAGTGGATGCAGTGGTGGTCTGTCCAAGGGGGCTAGGTGATGTGGCTGAAGTGGATGTTTGTCCCTCCCGCGAATATTGGCTCAAGGGTGTTTCTGGCTTTGCGAGTGGGCGTGTTGACCAGCTGCTTCAGACTGAGGTTGGGGAAGTTGTCGAGGAGAGTGGTAGAGTCGGGGTTGTCACTGTTGTAGAGTTGGAAATTCAGGTCCCCGAGTAGGATGTAGCCCATGGAGGTGATCCTGTGGGGTGTGGGAGCTAGACGATGGTAGTTGTGGAGTAGGTGGTATGTCCCTGCGGTCTGTAGATGAGGGTGCCACGTAGTGTGGTCCTGGGGCTTGTCTGGATCTGGAAGTGGAGGTGTTCTGTGTTGGAGTGGGGGTCGCTCGTGCTGGATGTGGAAAGTTGGAGGGCAGTCTTGTGTGCGATGGCGAGTCCTCCTACTGGGCGTTCATTTCTCTGGATCTTGTAGCCGTCGGGGATGGCCATGGCAATGTCAGGGCTGGAGGTGGCGTTGGTCCAGGTTTCCGTGAAGAAGGGGACGTTGGGCGAGAGAGTGTGTATCCGGTCCCAGATCTCTATGGCGTGTCAGTGCAGGGAGCAAACGTTGAGGATAATGCATGTCAGAGTTTCGGCGGTGTGTGCATCATGCAGGCCGTCAGCGGTTGTGATGGTTTGGTCGGTGGTGAAGGATCTGCGGCAGAGTCTGCACGAGAACTGTTCATGGGTGGTATGGGGCGAGGATCTTTTGCAGTCAGTGTGTCTTTCGGGGTGGAGTGCGGCAGAGTTGTAACGGTGGGGTCCCGGAGATCCATGGTTCCTGGCACTGGCCGTGGTAGGGTCACGGAAGGGCGCAGACGGGCACCTGCTGCTCGCGTCCTCTGCGCAGCATCCGCCATTACGGGGAGGGGGGTGGGACGATCAGCTGGGAGGCGGGATGGGCAAAGGAGGGGCGCGGGCCGTAGGTGCACAGCAGCGGGAGAAACTAAGCGGGGAGAAAGCTCAGCAGTAAAGACGCTACAATAAGCAAGCAGAAGAGAGACACAACAATAATCACAGCAGTCAAGACAATAATAATGAAACAGCCCAGAGCGAATCAAATAATATACTCAGCGGCAATGACTGGCACGCAGGGGGCTCGAACCCTTCTCAGGAGGATGAGAGGAGGCTTCGGCGGCAGGGAAATTGGCGCGGAGCTGCTGGGGCGAGAGTGCGTCCTCGACCAGAGTAGTCAAAATCTACCTAAATCCACAGCAAAGCTCACACCAATATTCCAGCCCCACCACCACAGATGCAGCTTCCATCCCTACAAATTAATGTTCCATTCGAGATAAATTAATTTCAATCATGACCCACTCGGGCAGAATTGCATGATTGGGTAAAATGATATAATCTTCTGAGGAGAGACAACACATTATGAATGAAAATAATCATGTATTATGACAGCGAACTAAGAAATTAGTTCTGTTTTGCTTGGTATAGATATATATATATGTCCAAAGGTCGTAGTAGATTCCTGCCTTCTGCAGAACAACGAAGGAAGCGAGACCACAAAGTAGGTGCAGTTTCTTAGCGTGGTTTATTCAGTGCAAAAAATCAAAGCCTGCAAAATCGCCATGACGCGTTTCACCTCGAGAAGAGGCTTGCTCACACAAGGTGTCATGAACACAAACGAGGGTTTTTAAAGTGCAAGTACATAGTTAATCACACCTGTGCAAATTGCATTTTTTTCTCTCCAAAGAGTCATAGAAAGTGAAGACAAACTTCATTCCTTCAAGTTTAGATAAAGGGCGTAGTGCCCGAAGGGTTCTAATGTGCAAAAAAACGCAATGTTTTTGAAATAGTCATAGTTCTTATAAAATCTTATATAAATATAGATAAATTTCATTCTATATACATATATACAAGCATACAAAAATATAGATCTTCATTGAGCTATAAGTAAATCAGACTTCATATATATACACATGTAGTTCAGAAAAAATTAAATTAAACCATAATTGGCAAACTCAAATGACCATACCTTCATATATATACACACAAAACTAATTCAGTATATACAGCACATTTAGTTTAAAGAACCCTCATTTATCCTCACTGGGCGTAACCGCCTTCACTTATAAAAAGGTGTTGTGCCCAAGTGGGCATATACAAAGCAATCTCACAGAGAGTCTGTAATGATAATATGCACTTTACATCGACCTCTTTTAGTTACTGCAGAGCAAAAAAAAAAAAAAAATGTTTGTGAAGTGAATTTAGTGTCTATACTAATGATTAAAAACATGCTACAGTTAACAGCAGGTAGCAGAGTCAGATAAAAGCTCCTAGAGAGTTGGTATAGGGGGAATTTACTATTTACATCCAGACAACAACAAGTGAATACACACTTGGGGGGAAGATTGTGCTACAATCAACTAGAGGCAAGTATAAAGGTCCTCGCTGTTGTTAAGACCTCCCGGGCTCTTAGTGTTGAACTCAAGAATGAATCTGGTTTCCAGGAGGCGCAGTTTTGCGTCCCGGTTACCCCCTCTCTTTAGAGGCAACACTGTGTCAACCAAGAAGTATTGTAGGCTACTAGGATCACTCCCATGCACAGCCTCAAAGTGTCTGGCCACTGGGTAGGCCTGATCCTTCCCAGAGATTGCCCTTAAGTGTTGTAAGATGCGCTTGTGTGCAGGTGGGCGTGTGCTCCCAACATATTGCAATCCACAAGGGCATTGCAAGACATAGACAACATATTCTGTCTTGCAAGGTAATCTTTTGTTGATAATGAAGGGTTTATCTGAGAAAGGACGTTGGACCTGGGTTTTGTTGATCCCGTGGCGACAGGCCTTACATGTAAGACACTTTTTGAAGCCAGTGATATTATCCATCCAGGATTTTGTGGGTTCTAACATGTTACTGACTAGTGCACTAGCAAGGCTAGGAGATTTGCAAAATGTTATGCTTGGTTTGTCCGGTACCAGGTCCCCTATGACAGGGTCACCCTTGACCAGATTCCAGTTTTTGTTCAGAATCTTTCTTATCTGGGAGTGCTGGTTGCTATAGGTCACAATGGCTCTAGATGTAATATGCTCATTGTTATCCCCTTCTGCATTAGGTTTTGTTTTTGGCATGAGTGCACCTACCCTCGAGATATTCCTGGTACGTCTAATAGCTCCTATCAGAGTACTGCTGTATCCTCTTTGTAGGAATCTCGCTTTGCTGGCTTGTTGTGCCAGATCGCATTCCAAATTGGAACTGCAAATCCTCCGCAGTCTCAGCATCTCCCCGTAGGGGATGCTGCGGATCAGATGTTGGGGATGCTGACTGCTGGCATGTAGGACCGTGTTGCCGGCAGTCGCCTTTCTATGCAATCTAGTATGCAGAGCTCCCTCCCTGATATACACCTCGACATCTAGGAAAGTAACCCTTTCTTTATCAATGTGTGATGTAAATTTCAAGTTCAGATTATTAACATTCGAAAGGTTCGCAAATTCAGTAGCCTCATCATGTGTGCCCCTCCAAATGAAGAACAGGTCATCAATATACCTCAGGTAGAGCACAACCTTGTGTCGCATTATTTCCATGTGCTCACCCATCAGGACCTGCTCCTCCCAAAGCCCCATATGGAGGCAAGCAAAGCTTGGGGAGAAGCAGGCCCCCATGGCCACACCCCTCATCTGCTGGTATATTTGATTATTAAAAACAAAGAAATTTTGTTCTAAGCAGATTTTCAACATACCAACAAGCATTTTATTATGTTGTATGCATTCCATGGGGCGTTTGCCAAGGTAGTGTTCAACAGCCTTAATACCATCACGGTGTCGAATTGATGTATACAAGGAAGATACATCCATGGTAATAAGAAGGAGCTCATTGTCCCAGGTAATTGAGGCCAGTTTGCACAAAAAGTCAGTTGTGTCCTTTACATAAGAACCCAAGTTCTTTACCCACTCCTGTAGGAAGTAGTCTATATAACGAGAAATACATTCCGTAGAGCTGTCTATGGCCGATATTATGGGCCTGCCAGGGGGCACAAGGGGGTCCTTGTGCACCTTCGGAAGAAGATAGAAACTGGGAATGACTGGATAGTCCTTCTTTAAGTATTTGTATTCATCGAATGAGATGAGACCACCGCTGCGCCATGCCATTAGCTTCGAGTTCTGGTCAGCCCACGCTGCTTTTACAATTGATAAATTGCTCTTTTTGTAGCAGTCAAAATCGCCCAACTGGAGTTCTGCCTCCTTGATGTATTCCTCCCGCTTCCATAGGACAATATTGCCGCCCTTGTCGGCAGGCTTAACTATGACTTTGTCGTCATTCTTCAATTTTTTAACCAGATTATAATAGCAGGCGTTTTTTCTGTTGATGACTTTCTCTTTGTTGTTGGAGGCAATGTAAAGTTTTTTCAAATCACCAATAACAAGCTCATGGTATACATCCAGATTGTCGTGAATAGATACTGGGAGGAAAGTGGATTTGGGCTTGAATGGAGTTGTGCTGATGCCCCTGCCGCCGATTTCATCAGTTGGCGCTGGAGCTCCCACACTTTCACATTGCAACTCTAAAATCTCTTGCATTTCCATGCCTTCACTGGCCGTTAGTATCGATGGGCTGGTTGGAACAGTCGTTTTGGATTTTTTATAAGGGTGTTGTCGGTGGAATTTATTGAGCTTTAATTTCCTCACATATCTGAAAACGTCCATACGGGTGTCAGCATAATTAAAGTCTCTGGGGGGACAATATGATAATCCCAAAGACAAAATGGAGGTTTCATTGTTGGTTAAAACTGTGTCCGTGAGGTTAATTACTGAGGGGGCGCCGCTGTTTGCCCTCTTTTCCTGTTCCACCTTCCCCTGTTTGATTTCTTTTCTCCTCCTGGCTTTGCTGCATTTCCTGCGTTCTCCCCGCTTCCTGTTTGCCCTCTGTTTCCTTGAGGGGCCTTTGGCTGTGAGCTCGAGCGCAGAGTGTCCCTTCTGTTCTCGCACAGGCAGCTCACCTCCTGTGCTGGGGTAAGTTTTGTAAACCCCAATTCTTGTGTCTGTGCTCTAGAGGTACCTTCCTCTGCCTCACTTTCAGCTGCTGAACTCAGGTCCGCGGAGGAGATGGAAACTGAGGTTGTTCCCCTTGCCTTCCGTCCTGTGTTTCCAAATTTAGCCTTGATCCCATCGAATTTACGTGCAAATGTGAAGATGTGTCCATTCACATAGTCGAGTCTGTCCCTTTCAAATTTAAAAGCCTTGCGCTTTTTGATGATATCCTCTTCCTTTGCCAGTCGGATTTCCATTTCTTCCCTCATTTTTTTCATTTCGTCATTAACATCATTCTTGGCCAGCTCTGCCTCTATTTCCTCAATTTCCGTTTGGAGCTTTAATCTGTCACTTTCGGCATATTTAACAAGGATTCTCATAAGCTTTGCTGATGATTCCAGGTTGGCAGTAGCCCAATCCTCGAGCATGTGTGGATCCGGATTGTCATAACTCGGGGCTAATGTGATTCGGAGACCCCTAGGGACCCGCCCAACCTCCAGGTACCTTGTGAGGGATTTATTCTCCCACCACTTCGCCTGCTCCTTTTTCGAAAGTTTCTCCAACTTACGGAAAGTGTCTCTAATGGTGGGATTAGTTTTGGTTCCCTCCGGTTGCTGATTGGATGTCAGGGTGTCCCCCCCTGCCGGGCTTTCGAAAACTGACTCCGCAGCCTGCTCCCTGTTCCGCAACACCGCGGCAGACATTGCAATTTGTGGCAAATCGGTGTTAAGCACTTAAACCAAGAAACACAGCTGGTGGCTCACGCTGTATAATATCAACGCGCACTTCACACGGCACACTTTCCGCTGCAACTGTTGCCGCTGTCTTACCCGGAAATGGGCTGCCAAACACCACGGTTCTCCTCCGGCGTTAACGGCTCCACTTTTCCTCGGCAGACGTGTGCTTGTCTCGCAGGGGCGTACACAGCTTCCTCCTACCGGAGTGACAGAGAACGGTTCCGGGTCACAGAACCACTGCTTCCTGCCGTGTCGTCGCCCAGATGGAAAGGGGTCTCGCTTGTGACCAGGAAGCTTCCAGTCACAAAATACGTCCAAAGGTCGTAGTAGATTCCTGCCTTCTGCAGAACAACGAAGGAAGCGAGACCACAAAGTAGGTGCAGTTTCTTAGCGTGGTTTATTCAGTGCAAAAAATCAAAGCCTGCAAAATCGCCATGACGCGTTTCACCTCGAGAAGAGGCTTGCTCACACAAGGTGTCATGAACACAAACGAGGGTTTTTAAAGTGCAAGTACATAGTTAATCACACCTGTGCAAATTGCATTTTTTTCTCTCCAAAGAGTCATAGAAAGTGAAGACAAACTTCATTCCTTCAAGTTTAGATAAAGGGCGTAGTGCCCGAAGGGTTCTAATGTGCAAAAAAACGCAATGTTTTTGAAATAGTCATAGTTCTTATAAAATCTTATATAAATATAGATAAATTTCATTCTATATACATATATATATATATATATAGATATATATCACCAACTCCTTCGTGAATGCCTTTACCAGTAGAGAACGAAAGAACCGAGCCCAAACTCCGTATTTGCATGTGAATTGGATTTATTCAGTCATAAATCGGCAGTCCTGCCCGACGCGTTTCGGAGCCCAGCTCCTTGGTCACGGGTCTATATATATATATATATACATATATATATATATATATATATATATATATATATATATAGTTTCCACTCTCTACACAATATCCATTACGCCAAAAAAGACGAGAGAGACGGACTCTTCAATTCAACAGCAGCCGCTGGTAACTTTATTTGTTTTACTTTTTAAAGTGCATTGCTGTGCCCTCTACCAAACGCGTTTCGGTGATCCCGGTCGCCTTGCTCGCAGGTAAACAAGTGCTCACACCCTCCTTAGATTTAAATCTCAAATCAACCAATCCCTGGTCGCCACTAATACATAGAAATGAACAACACAGTAGAGCACGCATATATACAAAAAATACATTCAACTGTGAAGACAGACTCCATTGACCGTGTATTGTCTAAAATCACCACATGCTAATATATCCTAGTTCTTAGTATAAAACACATCATTTAAAATATGTACATATCCGATGAAATATAAATACATAAAAATCTGTGCTTTTTATAAAAGAAACCGATCGTCTTGCTGTACAAATACAAACAAAGAATTTTTTTCAAATTTAAAAAAATGGAAAATACTAGCGGTGATTCTTTACCATTACTTCAAAGCTGTGCTCTTCTGTTGATTAAACAGTGTAAATGACCACCATAAGTTGTGCAAAACAAGAAAATCTTATGTGCCTATGTAAAGTGCAAAAATAGCCTCCCTGCCGGGAGTTTTGTGAATCCTGACTACAGGATAAAATTCATAAATCTAAAAAGGGTCAGGGTTATTGGGCAGAGTTATTTACAGTTAATCACCAAATTTAATACCTGTACAAAATACATATTATAATCATTTGATTGTATCTGCAATCCCAGTAGTCGACACTAAATAAAAGAGATTACACTTAATACTGTCATGGACTTTAGAAAAAAAATGTTGTTCTCAATAACTAGACACTAAATCACCGTAGTAGCCATGGTTTTAAACCCATTGAACCCTCTATATTGGGGTCCATATCAAATGCAACACCGTACTCATGTAAACCCATCCATTTCCAACACAGCTCCTGGCCCCAGTGTGGCAGAGCTATATAAGAAATAAATCAATTTAAAATCCTTCAATACATAAAGAATATTAAATAGATTAAATAGATTAAATAGGCTAAAAAGTGTCCTACTGACTTAAATACTACGAAGCTATACATCTGCAAGTTCTCAAAACCTCATCTTTAGGTCACAGGTACTCATGACCCATCCCCAATAGCCTCATCGTGATCTTTCCTTTACAAGAAGTGGTGCAGATCTTCACAAATATTAAGGCCATGTGGGATATATATATATAATACCTTAAATTCATAATACATGCATCACCCTCAAATTACTATAACATTTATTCCTGTGTTGAGCATCCCTGTTTTGAGATATTCCCATTATTGAGCTTATGGTATTCTCCTTTTGGCCAGATGAATTGGTTCATATATCCAAAAAGTAAGGCATGCACTCTGATATTTTTATGTCATTCGTCATAGAGCCCCATTCGAGATTTGAGTGCCACATCAACTATCTCCTTAAACCTTGGATTGACTATACAATATTCAGCAATGAGTCAGTCAGTTATATAGGAGAAGAAAATCTAGATATGATCTGTTCACACAGAAGATGTGCAGCTGCTTCCATTGGTATTCATTGGAATGGATGTAGGAAGCATTTTAATAGTCTAAAATGCTCAGATTCCTCATTTTACGATAATTTAGATTTTGTTTGCTATATACTAATCCCATTTTGGGATTTTGAATGGCTATGGTTTTGGTGAGTGGCAGGGGCAGCATGCTGTAGGCGACCAAATCGGAAGCAGTGTTTTGCGACCTAAATCTCACTGCAAAACTTTGAAGTTTTTACACCCCCAAGTTGGGGAGGTAACCCATTAGCAAAAAGGTAAAGCTTCTCTTTAGAATACCTTCCCTTCATGAATTAAAACATTTGTTTGGGAGCAGGTAGTAATTCACAGAGCCACTGCCAACTCTCAAACAACAAATAAAAAACGTTGTTTTTTTAAAATGCATCACAAACTCTTTTTGGGAAAACGGACTGCATGTAAAAAACTATAAATATTAAATTTACTTTATTGAAAGGCAATTAGAAACATGGCGGTCTGCTGACCCCAATCGGAGTGAATTGCAATTGGTGACTTACCTTGTTGACATTAATGAGTTAAGCCAGATTGTATATAAGTTGTTTTGGAAAATTAGTGGTCATAACATTACTGGCCTGTTCCTTGTTTAATGTTTTCCTGATCCCATAGAGAGCAGGTTTCTAAAGATAATTTACCAATTATGTTATATATTACCATTTCACTTTATGAATGTGCTTCTTGAATACATTGGGTGTCACTTTCCCTGAAAAAGCACAGTTGTGCCAAAGAGTACCTGACCCAAAATTTCCTTTGATCCTATGATGCTCCAGCTGTGCCGAAGCCCAGAACAGCACAGAAAGCACTGGAAATGCCCAAGTTCAAACAGAAAAGATGCATTAAGCCATGAAAATTAAGATTCTACTTCAATTTCATAACTGCAAAGCCCTAGGAGGCTGCTGCATTGGTGTACTTTTTACCAGCAGACTCCAGTCACAATAACATATCTGGGAGAGAGGGTTAGCTAGGGAAACAGGTGTACTCTGCAGAACATAGGTTGTAATGCGTACAAGGTTGATTAGTACATTTGAATATGAAAATAACAATAAAAGTGGTTTCTTAAATAAGGAAGTAGAACTCATGCTATATAAACATTCCACCTGACACAGGACCACTAACTCTCCCTCCCTGGAAAAGTGACGAATTATGACAGTCAACATTTAACATACTGCATTTGTAAAAAGAAAAATTATAATAAAAAACGCTCAAAAACTGCCAAATGTAGCTCTAAAAGTCAGAAGGCCTTACAAACGAGGGACATCTGAGGCATTAAATTCACTAAATATACAAGCTCTGAGTGCATTTCATGCACCTGTCGACAAAAACAATAAAATACAAGTACAGCTGTCTCATTCTGCCTTTAACCTGCTTTTAGTTTACCAAATCCTGCTACACCAGAGGAACAATGAGATACTCTTGTAGGCCATGTTCGCCCCAGTACATCAAAAGCCTTTTGACTTTGTGGGCCCCTGAATGTCAAAGGAGCTGTTGACAAGTATATAGTAGCATGCTTTTAGAACTGACTGAGAAGAGGGGAGAGCACATGTAAGTGCTTTCTAAGCAGACGATTGAGCAATCAGTATGTTAATAAGTCCAAATCGATCTCTTTGTTTCCGCCTTCCGTGGTAGGGAGACACACCTAAGGCTGGAAAGCTACTGACACCAAGTAACCCACCCCACCCCTGAACACAAACTACCGACTAGCGCCCAGCAAGCCACGTTTGAGTGAGACAGCCCTGCATTTCAACAGTGGTGTCTGCCGAGGCCCCTTTGAATGCTGTGGATTAATGAAGTCCCACAGATAGCTTGCGTTCGTATTTATGTAGCTGTTGTAGTAGTTCTCATAAATATGTATTTGCTGCTAATGCTACATAATTCATCATCTACGCAATCCAAAGATTTTAATAACATGCAGTTTTGTTTCTAGAGCGAAGGGATCAAACGTTACTAAAATGGAAAATGTATTTGGGTGTTAAACTGGTACAAATGACATGAAAGCTTGACCCATACAGTGCTTATATGAGTAAAAAACAAAAATAATGAAGGACAACTGTTACAAAATGTGCCTTATCACGCCGGATAGTTTAGTCAAGCACCCCGCATAATTTCCTCTTCCCTTGCCACATAATTGCAATGACCATGTTTATAATAAAGTATTCCAATGGTTTTAAACAGGTGGCTCAGTCTAGTCTTGTACATGGATCACTTTACAGCTGCGATACTGTGAAACACTTTCCCTCATTTCGCCTCCACCCTGCCCAATGCACAAGAATTTTGAAGGACATTCTGATCTTTTTCTTTCTTTTGTAAGCTTAAAAGTAAGATAAAAGAAAATATCTTCTAGTCTAATTCTCACAAAACGGGTTAAAATTGCATCGTTATTTTTAGTTCCTTCACTTCATGACTCCAAACGGCAGATCGAGGGTGATCGCTCTATAGCATTCACATCTATTATATGTTTTCATAATATGTTTTGGCAAATACTTTATGCCACTGAGATTGAATTTTACAACTTTTAATGTTAAAACAAGTTTCTCGTGTTACAGTAAGCAGTTATTTGAATAACTGAGTGTAGCTCCATCAAAATATCGTTTTTTTCTCTTTTGTTTAAATTAGAAGACAAAACACACCCTAATGTTTTCCCTATGCTGCACGATTTCTGAAATGTTGTTGGAAGCACCTGGAAATGAGACAGTTTTTTGTTTTTTTTTACATCAAATCGCTCTCTTCTGAAGTGGAGCATAATCAGGAAAAGTTTCCGTTTACGGGCCTCAGTGACATTCTGGCTGGAGCTATCCTCAGTAATTCAAATAACGGCTTATTTTAATATGAGAAAATTATTTTAACATTAACAGTTGTGGAATTCAAGCTCAGCAGCATAAAGTATTTGCCAATACTGCTGCCCTGCCTGCCACCCGTTCAAAGGTGTGTCCGTGGAAGCACGGCCCATCCCCCAGACTGGGCGAAGCTCCATGCTCAGGTGTTTCCAGCTTGCAGGCCTCTTGACATGTTAATGAGCCCTTTGTAATGCATGAATCGGCGTTTGCACATCTTTGAATGGCTGTGCTGAAGCCCGGGTTTGTGTTTCCTTTCTTTTTAGGGGAGAAGGAGCAGGGAGTAGGTCATTGGGATTTCTTTCAGCAGCATTGTTTTCTCAACACTTGAACTTGCTCTGGCTCATAATTTTAAACAGTGAAAATTAAATCTAACATACAATACCAGGACATTTTGGATGAGTGGTTTAGTTTACTGCTGCGTGTGGTAGCAAAAGGCATGCTTTGTCTTTATGTTTTCCCAGATTCACCTGACATGATCTTAAGCAAATAACATGCTCGGTTTGTGTCCCAAGCCCTTTATTCTGCAAACATCCTTGACATGAAGTTTTGTATTAAACCGCAACAATAACATTTACAAGCCGACATTATAACATTCGGCAATTGCTTTTCTCAGGGGTTCTGAGTTTTTTTGCCTACATGTTTATATTTGTGTAGTTTAAAGTAATGGACACATGCACGTGCATTTGTTACTACTCACATCTCTATTATATACCCACTCCAGCAGTTGGTACGCACACAAACTATGCCGCTTTCCACCTATCTGCCATTACAAAATAAGGGGCAGATTTACAAGCCCCTTGGCCTCTTTTGCGCCGCCGTTGCGTCACTTTTGTGACACAGCGGCGGCGCAAAAGATGCGCCATGGTGCGGGGTATCAACAACATGACGCATCTGGGAGATGCGTCACGTTGTAAAGCCCTGCGCCATAAGGAGGTGTTACGGCGCAGGGGCGGCGTTCCTGCGCAGGAATGCCTCCTAAAAGTGGCTGAGTGAAATCTACAAGATTTCACTCAGTCACTTTTAGGCCAATACTGCTTCAAAACCCTGCGCCTGCTAGAAGCAGGCGTAAGGCTTGACACAGTATTGTCCAGATGGGGCTCCCCAAAGCATTGCTTGAGCTGCGTCGCGCTTGCGACACCACTCCAGCAATGCGCCGCTTTTACGGCACAGATGAGTGACGCATCTGTGCCGGTTTTGCCCCATGGTGCGCCGCATTGTAAATGCAGGGCATCATGGGTGGAGGAGCTGTGGCACACAATTACTGGTGCATCCCTGCTAATTTGCAGGGATGCACCAGTAATTGTAAATCTGCCCCTAAGTGTGTAGAAAAGCAGGAGAGAATGAGCATGGTTGCTCCAGTGAAGTTTTAGCACTATGGAAGTGCCTACATCATTAAAACTTTATGGGGCTTATTTACAAGCCCCTTGCGCCGCCAGTGCGTCACTTTTCCCCATATTAAAAGTGACGCACCGGAAGCGCAAGGACAGAAGGAAGAAAGGAAGGAAATACACACTGAACTGAATCTAAATGCATTTCTATCTAAAGCTATTTGTCTGTCCATTAACCTCTATACCACCCTCTCTTGATCCCTCTACCTGTAACAGAGACATCTTCAGCTACATAGATCGGTCTTTGTCTATATTTGTTTCTCCTTCAATCTATCCCTAGTAGTGCATCTGTCCATCTATATATCCCTTTATTTGTATATACATCTGAACATCTGTATGCCCAACCCTCTATCTAGTTGTAAATCTGTCGATCAGTCTATCTATCTAATTTATCAAAATTGTATCGACCATACATCTGAATGCACTTTCGGAAATTAGATCCCTGGCCACACAATTGGGAATGGGTGAATTGCACCCAACAACTGACGTAAGAAGGGGGCTAGCAACCTCCCTCAGGCATCAGGTGCACAGATTTTAGGAAGGTAGGAACAGCCATGGATTACAACCATGCTGAGACATCGGAGATATACAACAACAGCTTAACACAAGTGGACCCAAAATGCTTTGCAGTACAAGCAATGGATCCCACTATGCATCAATTCAGTACCCGCCATCCCACCCACATGAAGCTATGCACACCCTGACCATCAAGTTGGCAAGACCTGGTGTGTCCAAAACATTACATGTACTTAAAGTAGACTTTGGGACAGCCACTTGCTCGTGATTGGACAGCCATTGTTGTTTATATCAGATGTCTTGAATCAATGGCTTTTCTCCCTGTCCCTATGTTTGTTCCACCCAGGGGCATTTTGATCTCAGTGTTGTCAGTGAATGTTTTTTATCCTTCTTCTGCATACTTGTGGAGCTGTTTTTTATTTTAGATTTAACATTCCATGGGAGTGCAGGTATTTCCTTTCTGTCTATATTTATTGGTTTACAATAGGTTGGCATCTGCAAAATGCATCTGCGCCATTTGCTTCCTTCTGTATATTGCAATCTTTTATTTTCACTTTATTTACATTTGAAGTTACTAATCTAACATGGTTGTCCTTCATGTTAGATTAGTACATTAAAAGCGGAGGTTTGTGTCATGACACATTCTTGTGTCATGAAGCTCATTCATTCACACATGCGTTAGGACACACATCACGGCGAACGCTTGTGCATGTGGCATATTGCCGGCCACCTTAAAATGAGGTTTCTTTAATAAAAACCCTATTGCAAGATTGTGAACCATACATCTGTTAGTATGTGGTGGCCATCATGTTCAACTCCCCACAGAGGTAGTAGTTGTGATATTCATATCCAAGACATGCAGAAATAGTGTGTGATAAGAGTAGTGGCCAGGTCCCCAGGGAGATAGTATGTTATAGTGTTCTTATTCAAGACATGCTGAGATAGTGTGCTGATAGCTGTGCAAGTCCCCACACAGATAGTGTGATTACTGTAATGACCCGATTGTCTCAGTACATGATAAAAGTCATGTTCAAACCTCCACACAGATAGTATGTGATGATAGACAAGTTTAAGGTCACACATATATAGTGTGCTAATCAAGTTCATGTCTCTGAAGAGGTAATACGTGATTATAGTAATGCTATGGCCCCCACTGAGATAGAGTCTAATGATAGTCTAATGATTGTCCCGTCAGAGTTTATGCATCATGATAGTAATCGCCAAGCCACTTCCGAGACCATGACAGACAGTAAGATGGAGGCCTTTCCTGTGTGGGGACATCAAGGAAGATGAACTAGCAATGCCCTGGACAGTATGAGTAAGGGGAACGATAGGCATGATGGTTGCTTTCCAGTTCAATAATATAAATTGAATAAAGCAAAGTTGGTACCACTATTATACAGGTGTACTAGGATGCAGCAGTGTTTTTCTAGGCATATGAGCTGGCAATCACCTTAGAACCATTATACATCTACAGTGGCACGTAAAGAATGAAGCAAATGACAAACTAGCAATATTGCTGGTTGCAGAAAAGGCCTTTGACTATGTAGAGTGCAGGTATCTATTCATGGTAATAGGTAAATTGAGTCTGTGCAGGGATTTCATTGAAAAAGTGCAGAAGCTATATAAAGTGACTGACTCAGATAAATGTTTGGAGCTTTATCTCACAATCGTTCCTCATCTTAAGGGGCACTCGAATGGCCTGTCCTCACTCTTGTTTTACTAACTCTGTTTTTATTTGAGATGGCAATCACACAAAGCAGAGACAAATGGAGCATAATGACACTTCTGTTTTATGCAGATGGTATTGTGGTTGCACTTGTAACGATCAAGGTTTCCTAACCAGCATTAATGTCCTGATAACTTTTTTACAAAATTAACTGGTCTGTATGTTAAGCTGTGCCCATGACAAAAACCACAACTGCAGTGGTAGGCTGTGTGATGCTGAGAGCGTCGATCCACTGGTTCTGAGTGACACTGGTCCAGCTGTGGAGTGGGGCACTGGGGCAGTTGGGGGTGGTATGGGGCGTCCATCGAGGGTGAAGTGTACGATGGAGTGGTCTGACCAGGTGACTTCTGTGGTGTGGCTGTATCATATTCTGTTGATGGACGTGAAGATGGGGTCTAGTGTTTGTCCTGCTTTGTGTTTGGGGTATGTAACCAGTTGCTTGAGTCCAAAGTTGTCCAATCTTTCCAGTAGGTCAGTGCGGTCCAGGTGGAAGTTGAGGTCTCCCACGAAGACATAGGGCCAGATTCACAAAATTAATCTGAGGCACAATCCTAACTTTACGACTTTCGGTATTCACAGAAGGCATTTAGGAGAAGTAAAGTTAGGATTCCTAACTTTACTACTACAAAACTGAGAAAAATCCTAACATTTTGACTTTTGGTATTCACAAAAGGCGTTTAGTTTTAGTACTACTACTAAATGCCTTTTGTGAATACAAAAAAAGTCGTAGCCTTAGGATTTTGTCTCAGATTACTTTAGTGAGTGTGGTGAGTGTGTCGTGTGACCTTACAATAGAAATATGCCTGGGCTTTTTTCTGACAGAAATGTCTCCAAGTGGTACTTCAGCATGTGTAGTGATACCGGGGCCCAAGCAAGTAAGAGACTCACTCCCCTCAATTTTACAGCATAACCTTTAAGCATTTAAAGTCTGACAAAATTACCCACCCACACTTTGAGCTTTTTCGCAGATGTGCTTTGTGAGCCTGGGACTCTGACAAGTGCAAATAAACACTTGCATCAGGGCTTTTCTTCCCCTCTCCCCTCCAGTGGCTGCTAAATGCATGGGCTGATGGAGGCCGGGTCCCATTAGATGCTGTCGGTGTTTGCCGGGTTACATAATGAGAACCATGATTCCCAGATAAGGGGGATACCGCCTCAATGATCCCGAGATAAGAACGGTTGTCAGCAGCCCTGTTGTGATCACCTCAGCAGTCGCAGGTAAAATGTGATGGATTGAAGTAGGACAGGGGCCTTTGAAGCAAATCACCAGCAGTCTAGAGCAATGGGCCATCTTCAGGTCTGTGGGGCTCACTCTAACCTGCACCGTCACTCAACAGGGGTGAACGGCGTGCCATATGTCACCTCCCTGATACTCCAACTGCCTCTCATTCATCAATCCATCGATGAAAAGCCTGATGTCAGCAAGGCATCAGCATTCATGGACCACCCTTTTTGATGCTGGCGTGCTAGACTACATTTTGGAATGACGAAAGGTCAGAGCCCCTACAAGCGGAAAGCAAATTATTCCTACTGCCAGTGCTTTAAATGGGCCGGTACTGACCGGTACTGAATACCGGCACTTCAGACTTATCACTCTGAGTACCGGCACTTCTCTACTGCCGTTGAGAGCACCAGTACTCACGAAAAGTAAGGCTCATTGGCTGTGCTGGTGAGCCGGAGTGGAACGTGTGTCTGGCAGCCAGGGCGCCGCTTCTGCAGCCCCGATCTGAGCCCCAGCTGAGCTATTCAGCAGAACTCATTTGAATAATGTCCCGGTGCTCACAATCACGCTGTGCTTGACAGAGCAGGGTCTGTCCAGGCCCTGTGCTGTCAATTACAGTCACACTATCCTGCGCATTTGTGCAAACAAGTGTCAGATGACAGGTTTCCGAGGGAGTAGTCAAAAAAAAGTATGATACAACGAGTCACAACTTTCATGGAGAACCTGATGAGGCAATGAACGTTGTATTGATAGTGTAAATGTTATGGATGGATGAGTGAACAAGGGTGGGTGGGTGGATGGATGGATGGATGGATGGATGAATGAATAGATGGATGGATGGGTGAGTGAGTGAAAGCATGGATGGCTGGGTGAAAGGGGGTGGCTGGTGGATGATTGGATAAAGTGGCGGAGGATGGGTGGATAAGTGAAAGATTGGATGGATGAAAGGGAGGGAGGATGGATGAAAGGGTGGATGATGGATGAGTGAAAGGAAGGGATTACGTGAAAGGGTGGATGAAGTGAAAGGGTGGATGGAATGAAAGGGTGGATGGAATAAAGGAGTGAAAGTGTTGATGGATAGATGAGCGAAAGGATGGATAGATGAGCGAAAGGGTGGATAACAAGATGGATGAGTGAATGGACAGGTTTGGAGATGGATGGATGGATACGTTTGTATATGAAGGGTGGACAGACGGAATGGTGAAAACTGAATGATGGATGAAAGACCGATCAGACGACACAATGTAAAGGTTAAATAGCGGACATCAGCAGGTAAATGGTAGGATGAAAGAAAGAATGGATAGATCTATGGAAGAGACAAGAGCTATCTTCTGGGAGGGTCATGATGATTTCCTTCATTTACATTGTGCCATAAGAGCTTTGGGTCGAAGTGGGGGTATTTTCAGTGGGTGAGAGTGTGGATGGATGAGTGAGCAAGGGTGGATGTATAGATGGATGGATGAGTGTAAGCATGAATTGCTGGGTGAAAGAGGATGGATGATTGGATAAAAGGGCGGATGATGGGTGGATAAGTGAAAGATTGGATGGTTGAATGAAAGGGAGGGAGGATGAATGAAAGGGATGCAGGATTGATGAGTGAAAGGAGGGATTGAATGAAAGGGTGATGGAATGAAAGGGTGGATGGAATAAAGGAGTGAAAGGGTTGATGAACAGATGAGCAAAAGGATTGATGAATGAGTGAAAGGGTGAATAAAGAGATGGATGAGGGAGAGGATGAATGGATAGGTTTTGAGTTGGATGGATGGATAGGTGTTTATATGAAGGGTGGACAGACAGAATGGTGAAAAACTGAATGATCCATGAAAGACAGAATAGAAGACAGAATGTAAAGGTTTAATGGTGGACATCAGCAGGTAAATGGTAGGATGAAAGGATGAATGGATAGATCTAAGGAAGAGACAAGAGATATCTTCTGAGGAGGGTCATGATGATTTGCTTCATTTGCTTGGTGCCATAAGAGCTTTGGTGCGACGTGGGGGTATTTTCAGTTTCTTCCTACTCATGTGCTGAAAAATATATGGTTTTGTGCCAAACAGCAATTAACAGTATGGTATTGAGAAGGTGCATCCATTGCAAAAAAAGGACATACTATAGCATTTCTCTTTCATTTTTGTGTAATGAGTTAACTTGCTTTGTTTATATAAACACATTTCTCATGTGTTTTGATGTGTCCTGCAACTAATAATAGAAGTCATGAAGTATCATCAGGTCTTGCCTTTAGCCCCGCCACTAGCCCCGCCCCCTCACTACACCTCTAGCTCATTTTAATGAGTACCTGCACTTATTTTTTTCCCCATTTAAAGCACTGCCTACTGCCATATAGGGATGTATGTTGGGACGTTTTCTCAATCTGAAAAACTACTTATATGATTATTCCCTGACTGTAAATGAAGAGGTAAGTTAAAAAATGGTGCATTGGAATGTGGCCATTGTAATTACGAGTGAATGAGATTCACTCACGCATCCCATGTATCACTTTTTGTGCTGTTCAACTTAGAGGTTAGACCAGTTTTCAAAAGTATAAAATTATATAATGCCCCTTGGTACGATATGGCCTTATATGGATTTGTGAAGAAGACGAAGGATAGCAACTATTGCATTTGGAGAAAGTGGCTTGTATCCGCTTGAGTTACAGAAAACAAAACTGGAGCAGGATTACAAATGCTTGTTTTTAAGGCTTCTGTATAGTAGGGATCTGGGTGGTCCCGTGAGAGCGCGGGGAAAGAATTGGTCCAGTCGGTAAACTTGGATAGCCTCTGCAACCATGCTGGTCCATTAGTTCTTGATCTGCTGAATGCCTCACCTGGTTTTAAGCGTGGCTGAAGGTGGCTAAAGGTGGCATTCAGCTCTACGCCACTGGCACATTCGCCCACTGAGCTATCTTTCTAGTTTGTGATCATTAGCATTTTTAATAAGGTTCTAAGCCATGCTGTGAGGTTTACGCTGCCTAAGCCATATGTTGTGGAAATAGGGAGACATAATTCACATCTATGGGCTACAGCATTTAGTTTCCATATGTATCGCCTCATGAGGGGTTCGTAAGTGCTATATAAATTAAAAGCAGACAATAAGGACTCCAGAACGGACTAGCTGACCATCTACATTAGTGAACAGTTATTGTTTACTCTACCCATCAAGTCATAACCATAGCTTCATTAGGAGAGATTAAAGAGAATCTATTTACAATTAATCAATTGGGACTTATTCAGCGGCTAATCAACCTCGAGGGTATCCAGGCGCTAAAGATGCGTTTAGAATTAAAGGAGTGCGCCCTTTCATTCAGGAACGCGTTTGGTCTGCTGATAGCTGAAAAGCTGTATATGGCACTTTCAGTCAGACATTTAACACTTTAGCGAACTGCATATGTTAAAAGTGAAACTGCAAGTCACACAACACAATTTGCTGCTGGGTAAACGCCAGGCTGACGTTGTCACACATTACTAGTTAGCCCTAAAGTCAGACTTCTGCAACTGTTCCAATTGTAAGGCACACTCCCTTTCCTCTCATTCTCTTGCTCTCTTTCTTGTCCACTCCTTCTGTCAGTCTCTTTAACTTTCACTCCACCCTCTTCCCTTTATATTCCACTACCTCTATTTCTCCTTTCTCACCTCTTCCTGTCTCACATTTTCTATTTTGATCCCTATATTTCTTTCTTCACTCGTGCTTGTTGTCCTTTTCTTTTTTGATGTTTCATTTGTCCTCCTCCTTTCTTTTTACTTTCTCTCATTCTGTTGTATTTCACTTTCTCTATTTCACAGTTTACTTTCCGCTCTGTCTGACACTCTCTCTCCTTTTACCTTGAGCTCTATATTCATCATTCTCCCCTTGTTATTTATGCTCCACTCTCAATACTCTATTCCGTTGAGCCGCAGGTGTTGCGTCTTAGACCTTTAAACCACACATGAAGAGCAACAAAGTGCTGCAGTAAACTTACCAAAGTAAAGACGTGTTCACTAAATTACTTAAGACAACGAGAAGAAAAGTAAACTGTGTTTACACCACAAATGCCTTTGTGATTGGCTGCTGTTACTGCTTATTATGGGTAATTTTTAATTGTGTGCACAGTTTAGAAATTGGATGTGATGCAATAGTTGTTGTTGTTAAACTTCTATTATGAAGGGCAACATAGATTGGTTCCAATTACTTAATAAATCCCAAATGTTTTTAAGATGGCATTCACGCACCCCACCTGTTGACTTTTGAAGTTTTATCAAAAATCGCATTTTGTGCAGAGATTTTTAACACCACAGTGGTGGGGTTTAGTTGCCACTACTCATTTGCCCAGGTCCCAGCACTATGTACTCCTGGCCACAGAAAAGTGATGTAATCCTCAAACAAGATGGAAGCTGCACTGGCTAAACTGACAGTCATACCATATGCATACTGATCTTCCCCCTTGACTCCATGTATGGTCAAAAGAGGTAGCTACACCAATATGCATTCTTTCCATTAAAATGTCTAGAAGTGGCCATGAGGTGACAGTTAACTATAAAACAGACCTCTAATAAGAAACCCTGCTTTCTATGTAATCTCTATTAACAGTGCGCAACACTGGCCTCACAACATTCTAGGCAGCTTTATTTAATAAAAGACAGATTGGTGTTAATTGTTCCCTTTGTTTCTAGCATTCAGTATACACACATTCTTGTTGTACATAGCCTCCCTACATCCTCATTGGCACATGAAATCACAGTAGATATTGGAACACCCAGGATAACGTGCTGCATCACTAAACACTTATCAGGTGACAAAGGCAGGATGTATTGCCTATGACAATGCTTGTTTTGTAGGCACTGGGAGAGTGTGTGAATTGCCCAGAATCACAGAATGTTGAGCTGACATGCCACATACTCTCCCAATTAATTTTAGTGACAAATAAACCTCTGGATGACTTCATGCCTGCATTTCTAAATTACACAAATTGCTTTATTAATGTTTACAAACTCGCTAAGAGTTAGACTGGGTTCAGTCTCTGGGTGCTTAAACCTCGTTTTGCTCTCAGTGTCCCAGTCAGTCACATCTCATGTTGCCTTTCCCTGCAAAGGTGCCGTCTTTTCCTCAGGGCCCGTCCCCCAGTCTGGGAGAATTTCCTGCTCAGGTGATTCCAGCGCACTGGCCTCTTGAGGGCTAATGTCCCTTTTGTTATGCGCGAAGGTGAATCTGCATATCTGTGCTCGGCCAACCTGAAACCTTACAGGTTTGGTTTGCTTTTAGGCCGCCAGGATTATCATTCCGAGGGGCAGAGGAAATGCTATTCAAACTGGGTAAAGTGTTTCTTCAGTGAGCAGACTTGTTAAAGTGTTTTGCTTACATCCTTGCGCACCAGCTTCACAGGTATTTTTTTCCAAACCATTTATTTCACGGACTCTGCTTTCATAAAGAACGCATTTCAAGTAAGCGCTGAAACTAAGTTCAGAACATTATGCAAGCTAATATCTAATAACTCGTTGTTACTGTTCCTGAAATCTCTCTCGTACGGGTTGAGAAAGCTTTAAAACAGGTAATAATACCACTGCAATTTAAACTCTGTGCTAGTGCAAGTTTTGAAGAGTACCTGATATGCGCTTAGTAAAAAAGAAACACCTTTTATCACAGGTTTGTATTTAATTGTAAATGCAAATGATAAAGTATAACAAGTTCTGTCCTTTTCTTTATTCCTTCAAACCAATGTAAACTCTAATCCTTTTTTTTTTACGCAAACAATGTATTGGATTACAACTGGAGGACACATTTCTCACCCCAAGAATTTTTACAGACGGAATTTTCATCAGGAAAAATGTGTCACGAAACTTGCTGGCAAATGGTGCAGATTTTGTGTTTGTGTAGTAAAGAGGTAAACATACATTTTGGGGCAGATGTATCATCCGTTTTTTTTCTCGCAAACGCTGCGATTCGCTAAAAAACAGCGTTTGCGAGAAAAAATAAGGAAAATGCGGTGTATCATGGAAATCGCATCGCAAAATTAAGGAATCGCAAAAATTGCGATTCCTTAATTTTGAGTCGGCATTTACGAAATCGCAAATTGCGATTCCTTAAATGCTATGTATGAAGCACTCAAGTTGTGCGAATTCCAATTAGGAAATCGCAAATTATTTTACAAATGCACTTTTTGGCATTTGTAAAGGTGCCATGTGGCGCACATACATGCCCTTAGGGCATGTATGTGCGCCATATGCACACACATGTAAATTTCAGGGGTGCAGCAGGGTGTCCTTTGGACACCCCTGCACCCTTCAAATTATTCTCAAATTGCGATTAGCAAATTGCGAATCGCAAATTGAGAATTACTTCCCATTCCTTGCTATGGGACTCCTGGTGAATGGGAAAGTATTTCTTATTTGCGAATTCGCAATTTGCAAATTCGCAATTAAGGAATATCAAGAAATCGCCAAAAAAGACTGTTGCACCAGGCACCACCAGCACTGAAGTCGACTCTGGCTGGCTAGTCCACCAAAGGATGGCCAGAGTCTTGGAGTGAATTGACTTTGCAATAGCGAAAAAAGACAAGGGCTCTGAACATTGGGCCTGAATAGTCCCCTAAGTTATTTACAAAACATGATCAGAATCATTTACTTTATATCACAGTCCAGTGCACCATCATTCTTTAATTGAAGATAAAGATCACATGGCCATAGTGAAGTGTTACAACTCAAATAGATTTTAAAAATGCTCATAAAACCACACTTTTCAGACACAAAAAGACTAAATTCAATAGCAGCATCATGTAAATAAGTTTTTATGTAGAGAAAAGGTTAATTTACATTCAAAATATTTGGATAAATAAAGGGATATGGAGCTTTCCCTTCGAAATGTGCATCCTTTCTGCTGCTAGTATTTGTTTCTGTGAGCAATGTGTGTTTAAAATGCAAAGTGTGTTTAGGACTGCAGTACCACCTCCTGCCTACGGGGACAGAGCGAGCAAAAATTTAAACACACTTTATGAAACACAGGTCCCCACAAGGCAATTTTTTCAAAAGTTGTAAAAATTGACACAGATGTTCCTTAAGTCATTTTTTATCATTTAGAAGACATTACCTTGTGGGGACCTGGGTTCAGGTCCCCACAGTGCAATCAAGTCCCCACAGCGTGAGTGTGTTATCATGCCCAAGTCCCCACAAGGATAGTAACACAAACACACAAACACACAAACACACACAAACACACAAACACACACAAACACACACAAACAAACACACACACACACACACACACACACACACACACACACACACACACACACACACACACACACACACACACACACACACACACACACACACACACACACACACACACACACACACACACACACACACACACACACACACACACACACACACACACACACACACACACACACACACACACACACACACACACACACACACACACACACACACACACACACACACACACACACACACACACACACACACACACACACACACTACCAACCCCGGAGGTGGGTCTGCGAACCAAGATCACACCAGAAAGTCCTGGAGAACAGAACGG
>NW_028242867.1:0-14000 GCF_964263255.1 Lissotriton vulgaris
ATATATAGATATATATATATATATATATATATTCACAGAAAAAACCATAGGTTATAGTGGATATATAGTTAGGAATTTGCATTTACAAAACCTTGAAAATTCAATGAAAAAACCATAGGTTATAGGCCATATATAGTTAGGAATTAGCATTTACAAAACCTTATTTTACTCGCATAAAACCATTGAAATTCCATATATAGTTAGAAGCGCTAACTATATATCGCGCACCCGCAATCCACTGCTGATGATGTCACATATTACATCATTCATGACATGGTCAGTGACATCACTGATGACATCACTGATGACATCTCAAATGACATCACTGATGACATCACTGATCACAACATCCAGTGATTGTATGTGTCTGTAAAGTTTAAATATGTTTCACATATTGAAGAATGAGTGGATGTATAAGTGTCTGGATGAAGAATTTAGTAGGTGCATGACTGACTGTATGAGTGAGTGATTAAATGTGTCTCACTGAGTACATGGGTTAGTGACTAAACTGTCTTAATTCGTGCATCAGTATGTTTGTTGTTGTGTAAGCTGCTGCATGTGTTGATCAGTAGCTATAAGAGTGGCCATATGGGTTATTGATTGGTTGCCCAAGTATTTGAATGGGAGGCTGAGTGTGTGTGTGGGTGGCTGGGAGGTGCGTGACTCTGTGCATAGATGTGTAAGCAGTTGATTCACTAGGAGTATGAGTTCAAGAGTGCATGTGGAAACAGCTATATGGGCGGTTGACTGTGCATGGGTGTGTTGGTGAGTGAATGGATTTCTCATTGCTACATGTGCAAGTAAGTACGTATGTAAAACACAATACATGTGAGAGTTGAGATATATAAATAACTGAACATAAGAGCCAGTGAATGTGTGAGTGGCTGTATCGATCACTGTGAGCTTGTATCAGGGATTATATAAGAGAGTAAATATGTGTTATTATATGTTTGAATAAGTAAGATGTGTATAACTGTATAGTTGAGGAAATGGAGGTGTGATTGATTCTTTGCATGACTGACTAGGTGTGTGAGTAACTCCATGGATGACTGACAGTCTGTGAGTGTCTGTTTATACTGAGTGTATGTAAGGTTATATTAGAGTCTGAAGAGGTTCATTGTATTATCACATGAGTGATGTGATCAGTGATGACAAATGAGATGTCATCAGTGATGTCATTTGAGTTGTCATCAGTGATGTCATCAGTGATGTCATTTGAGATGTCATCATTGATATCATTTGAGTTGTCATCAGTGATGTCATTTGAGATGTCATCAGTGATGTCATCAGTGATGTCACTGACCATGTCATGAATGATGTAATATGTGACATCATCAGCAGTGGATTGCGGGTGCGCGATATATAGTTAGCGCTTCTAACTATATATGGAATTTCAATGGTTTTATGCGAGTAAAATAAGGTTTTGTAAATGCTAATTCCTAACTATATATGGCCTATAACCTATGGTTTTTTCATTGAATTTTCAAGGTTTTGTAAATGCAAATTCCTAACTATATATCCACTATAACCTATGGTTTTTTCTGTGAATTTCATTGGTTTTTTAATAGCAAATATGAAAAGCTTTAAAATGTCAAGTACGTGATAGATAAAAACATTTTCGTATTTATGCACGCTGATGTGCTTTGAACGCTGCACCCCCCCCCCTCCCCTCTTTTGCCTTAGTAGTACTCTCTCTTTGCAGATACTGAAGGGTAGTTAACGCAGGCCTTTACCCCCGTTGTAATCCGTCGTGCCTCCTTGTCTCTCCATTTGATTGATTGTTGTCCAAGCATTTACTGTTTTAGAATTGGTTCTCTTTGGATCATTCTCTATTTACAAACAAGCACAAAGTCGCAATACTCTGTTTAGTCTTTGCAGATAGTGAAAAATCGTGTAAAAAAATAAAAGTAATCGAGCAAAATCAGTAGGCCACTAATTGGATCTCTTTTTGACCTCGCTAAAATAGAAATATTAGGAACAACCCTTCTTGAGAAATACGAAAATAGTGAGATGAACTGAGCTCCACATCATGAGGGCTGCAAGACAGCTCGGCTCCATCACCCATCCCGCACAAAATAACGACAAACCCTATGCAAATATTAAAAATATAGACAACACACCAGCAAAGAAACAGGGTAAAACATTTTATTAAAAAACTATTTACATAACGTTGGTTTATAAGATGATGTCAGTAGTGGACCGATGTGTGAATAGATCGAAAACAGCACAAGGCTCCAAGATCCGGATAGCAAGCTCCTGGATGTTGGGTGCCATAGTTTAGAGTTCTGAATTTCAGCCTTTTTCAATGCCTGTGCTTTGTTGAATCAAAATGGCGGCTTGACACAAAGCTGACTCAAGCGTTGTTACTGATGCTATGCAGACCAAAACTGGTTTTCAGTTTGTACATTTTTCTAGATTTTTCAATCCAAGTTTGGTTGACTTTGTAGAACGATGGCTTCAGATTTTCAACATACGGTGTGGTGGCGCTGACTGGGAGGGGGCGCTTCGCTCCTGCCCCTTCCCAAGTAAGATTTTCATACGTGAAAGTACGTTAATGGTTTTGGTCCCTGAGATGCTTCGATGTCACTACCATTCTCAAATAGCATAAGTTCTGGATGTTGGGTGCCATAGTTAAGAGTTCTGAGCAGTGCTTGTAACACTGTCTGAAGCTTATTTCCACCTACTGCAGCTTCACTATTCTCAAAGTAAGTGAGTGTCGTTTGTGGACCTGACTGCATTAGAAAACAATGTGATATGTTACCTTCCTAAACAGCTTGACGGAGGCCCCTGAGGGGCGGTGTGATGGCCATGGACTCGGAGAAGACGCTTGGCTCCGACACCCTCCCCAAGTCTTATAGCACTGGTGTAGCCTGAGATCGCCCCCGACATAGGCGGCCGGCTCCCGGGGTCCGGCGGAACTTTTTGCCTTTTGATGACTCTTCAATTCTGGACCTTGTCCCACAATCCGTTTGACCTGAAGACAAGCTGTAGTGGGGCGCCCCTTTATCGTTTTAGTTGCCATTCCGCCCGCTTTTGCTACACTGTGCCTCTTCCGCCATTCAGCTGTTTACCGCCCGCTCTTGCGACTACAGCGTCTCGCTCACCATGTAGTTGAGATGCGCCCGCTCTTGCGGTGCAGCGATAGGCGGCTGCCACAGGACTCTCAAAATGGCGGCCGGCTCTTCGGTTTTGGGCCTGGTCCACTAAAATGGCCCTGGGACACCTTGGAACTCGGACGCTTGTCTGCTAGGGCTTGGGTCCCATTCTCGAAAAGCGTCCCCTCAGCCGTGAAGATTCTACAAAAGTCTTGGGGGCCTCCGACTCCCGCAGGCTTCTGGTGGGGAGCGGCTGCCATGATTGCTCGTGGAATGGCCACGACGGAGCTACGAGATGGTAGTGGTCTCATGCTGACGCCAGGTTTAGTCTGAAACATCCAGAAACACTGTAGACTACCAATTCGATCAGTTCCGGTAGCGCCCCAACATGACCCGGAAGAGAAGAACTTGCCCTCCCCTCTTTGACTGATGGTTCTTGTTGCCTGTCCCCTCTGTTGTCATTTAACAGAACTTTTTGGACTGCTGAAAGGGGTTGTGTTCTGAACGCTGGTTGGTGGAGACATTTAGACTATATTCTTGACCTACGTTGTCGCGTAATGCGTTTTATGACACGCCGCGTTAGCGCACCCGGAAGTGATCCGAGGCGCGGCGCGCAGCGCGTAACGTAAGCATAACAGGTCATGTGACTTGTTAATAAAACTTTTCATTGGTTCATTTTACTTTTGTTAATTTAATGATGAAAAGCTTGGTCATATGACCTAAAAATTACGCTTTTTATTATTTTCGAACAATATTTTTTTTTCAAACATATGTTATAATATTCCAGGCTAATGTACTTTCCCGGAAAATTTACAACTGTCTTGCAAGTAAAATATATTCCTTTTTCGAGAAAAAGGGCGTTTCTTCCTTCCATGACGGAGCCGTTGAGTAAAAGAGATTCGGCCTGCTGTCTTAGTCGCCGATACGCCTGATTATCAGATTCTTATCGATCACTTTATGTTGCAGACATGAAAAACACAACTGCCCTTGACCATTTATCTTTACTGCGTTCCTACATATTATACCTTTTATCCGTCATGTAATTGGACTGCTTTATTTCACTTGCCTTTTACTGATTCGAAAACAGTCACTAAAAGTAAAAACTTTACAAATGAAAATACTACTACCGTGTTTTGTTTTAAAAACCTTTATTGTGAAAATGTCAGTATACAAATACGGGCCTATAACCACGTGGGCCGGCCACGGAGCAAACTGAAATCGTATATGATGAGGAGACATTTACACTGTAGAAGAACGTAACGAGCGGGCCATTAGGTGACAAGAACAAAGGTGTCTAACAGTTGCGGAATCGGTGGACGTACATTTTGTAATTAAAATACGACAGGGCCACTTACAATAACATTTTCTAGATATACATTTGCGGGCAAAGAGTTACGAGTCCCATTTATACCGGCGCCATTTTGGGCGAGGCCGGGCAGGTCCAAGATATAGTCAAAATGTCTCCACCAACCATCGGCCAGACCAGAACCCCTTTCGGCCCTTTTTGCTACAAGATGGTGTCTTCCATTCAGAAAATATTGGTGGCAGCATTTTGAAAGGAAACAGAAACAGCCGTTCTCCTAGTGAGTTTCACATTGTTACATTTAGGAAGAATGTTGAAGAGTAGTATGTGGAAAATCTGAAGCCATTTTTCTACAAACTCTCAATCAGACTTGGATGGAAAAAAAAAACCTGAAGAATGTACAAACTGAAAACCAATTTTTGTCTGTATAGCACCAACAGTAACGCTTGAGTCAGCTTTGTGTCAAGCCGCCATTTTCATTCAATCAATAGCGTCCCCCTGCACACATTCAGGGACCTGGTCGTGTCTTCAGATGAAACGCATTGTAGGAAAAGAAGCAGAAAGGAAAAGGAAAAAAGTTCCGCCGGACCTAGTGAAGCTGCAGCAGGTGCAAATAAGCTTCAGACAGTCTTACAAGCACTGCTCAGAACTCTCAACTGAGGCACTCAACATCCAGGACTTGCCATTCGGATCTTGGCGCCTTGTATTTTTGTTTTGTTTTTGATGGAGGGGAAACAACAAAAAACAGGCATTGAAAAAGGCTCAACAGTGCAGGGCGCCTTGTGCTGGTTCCGACCTATTCACACATCGGTCCACTACTGACATCACCTCATAAACCAACGGGGCACCCCACGCCGACTTTCGGCGCAGCATTGTAGGATGGCCACACCAGTGCGGCAATTTGCTGGACACCGCCTCGGTGCCATCCAGATCTCGGCGCGTTCATTCAATCAATAGCGTCCCCCTGCACACATTCAGGGACCTGGTCGTGTCTTCAGATGAAACGCATTGTAGGAAAAGAAGCAGAAAGGAAAAGGCAAAAAGTTCCGCCGGACCTAGTGAAGCTGCAGCAGGTGCAAATAAGCTTCAGACAGTCCTACAAGCACTGCTCAGAAATCTCAACTGAGGCACTCAACATCCAGGACTTGCCATTCGGATCTTGGCGCCTTGTGCTGGTTCCGACCTATTCACACATCAGTCCACTACTGACATCACCTCATAAGCCAACGGGGCACCCCACGCCGACTTTCGGCGCAGCATTGTAGGATGGCCACACCAGTGCAGCCACTTGCTGGACACCACCTCGGTGCCATCCGGATCTCAGCGCGTTCGAGTCACTGTGCCGGAAGAGTGACCGGAACTCAGCTGAACACGCCGTCTTTCGGCGCAGCATTGTAGGATGGCCACACCAGTACGGCAATTTGCTGGACACCACCTCGGCGCCATCCGGATCTCGGCGCGTTCGAGTCACTGTACCGCAACAGTGACCGCAATTCAGCTGGACACGCCGTCTTTCGGCGCAGCATTGTAGGATGGCCACACCAGTGCGGCAATTTGCTGGACACCACCTCGGTGCCATCCGGATCTCGGCGCGTTCGAGTCACTGTACCGCAACAGTGACCGCAATTCAGCTGGACACGCCGTCTTTCGGCGCAGCATTGTAGGATGGCCACACCAGTGCGGCAATTTGCTGGACACCACCTCGGTACCATCCGGATCTCGGCCCGTTGTGCTGCCTTCGGCCTATTCGCACATCGGTCCGCTACTGACGCCGCCTCACGTGCCAACGGATTTTCTACGCTTTTTGTAGCCCTATGTCGCATAACAGGTCATGTGACTTGTTTATAAAACTTTTCATTGGTTCATTTTACTTTTGGTTTCCTAAAGATGGAAGGCTTGGTCATATGACCTAAAAATAACACTTTTCATTGGTTTAGAACATTTTTTTTTCCCAAACGATGAAAGCCCCACCTTGTTTCTGGATCATTCAGACTGAAGCTGGCGTCAGCATGAGAGCACCACCATCTCGTGGCTCCGTCGTGGTCATTCCGCGAGCAATCATGGCAGCCGCTCCCCACCGGAAGCCTGCGGGAGTCGGGGGCCCCCAAGACTTTTAGACAATCTTCACGGCTGAGCGGACGCTTTTCGAGAATGGAGCCCAAGCCCTAGCAGGCAAGCGTCCGAGTTCCAAAGTGTCCCAGGGCCATTTCAGTGGACCAGGCCTAAAACCGAGGAGCTGTCCGCCATTTTAAGAGCCATGTGGCAGCCGCCTATCGCTGCACTGCAAGAGTGGGAGCAACTCAACAACATGGTGAGCGAGACGCTGTGGCCGCAAGAGCGAGCGCAACTCAGCTAGATGGCCGCCACCTGGGGAGGCCCGTTCACGCCGGCTCCCCCACGCCCCCCCGAGCCGCCGCACGCCAATTTTCGGAGCAGCATTGTAGGATACCAAAACCAGTGCGGCAGTTTACTGGACATCACCTGGGTGCCTGTCGTACATGTTGTGTCAGCCATGTGACACTGGACACAGACCGCTACTGACGAGGCCTCCCCCCGCACCACCCGGGACGCCCCACGCTGTTTTTCTGTGCTGCATTGTAGGATCCCTAAACCAGTGCGGCACCCAGGCGACATCACCTGGGTGCCGTCCAGAACTCTGCACGTTGTGCTGCCTTGGGACTATTCGCACAACAGACCGCTACTGACGAGGCCTCCCCCCGCCCCACCCGGGACGCCCCACGCCAATTTTCGGAGCAGCATTGTAGGATCCCTAAACCAGTGCGGCACCCAGGCGACATCACCTGGGTGCCGTCCAGAACTCTGCACGTTGTGCTGCCTTGGGACTATTCGCACAAAAGACCGCTTCTAACCATTGTTGCTTTTTGTGTTGAGAAATGTTTAAATGTTTTTAGTTTTTGTTCCGTTTGTTAAAGTTAGTAGTTAATAAAGTTTTATAACCTTACTTTGTTGGAGTGTTATCTATTTTTTTAAAAACGGGTGAATGGGGCCTTGAATCGGGTTATTGTCATGTGTGGGCTTTGGAAGTGTGCTGCTGCAGGATCGGACATTTCAAACTCAAATGCACGTTCTTTTTCTTACCTTTCCGAAGCATGGAGCGCAATAGCAGGCAGAGAAAGGGTGATGCACGTGTTGAACACTACCTGACCTGGCAAGTTGCTGGCAGTGCCCCCCCGCCCGCTCCTGAAAGAGGGCACACACACACCGCCGCCCCGAGTACTTCACAAATCTTTAAAAGACCATGCGCTTGTTCATGAGGCTTAAATGGTTTATCACCTCTTCTAGAACCCCTGCATCGACCCTCTGACGTTTCATGGAAAAATTACCATGTAACACAATACCAAGCCCTGTCAGCTGAAACCCCCAAGGAATCGTGGGGCATATTATCAAGGGGGTTTATCTCCGCTTTTTTGGCTTTAAAAACCATGAAAGCGGAGATAAAATTATTTCCCTATTATCAAGCTGTCGCTAACACCAGTTAGTGACAGCTAAAAGGAGATAGCGACCATCTTGGGCCCCGCTTTGCATGTCAGTGATACTTATCACTAATGACATGCAAAGTGGCGTGCCAAGATGTTAGCGACTGGAAACAGTCCCTAACATCGCTACCTTCTATTACCAACTTTTGGAGATATTCGCGCTAAGCGCGAATATCTCCAAAATCTAACACCTGCCCTGAGCAGTTCTTAGCCATGTTATCCAATGGGAGGTGGATAACATGGCTAAGAGCATTAGGTCGATAATACATGAATATCGCTGACTTTTCTGCGATAATAGCAAGGTTTATCTGCGATAAAAATCGCCGATGTGCGGCGATAATTTTTGTCTCTAAACAAGTTAGAGACAAAAATTATCGCTAGTTGTTCGTAATATGCCCCCGGGTTTTTGCTTGCAGAAATCGGGAGGCGGGAGACTAGCACTGAAATCAGTACTCACACGCCTGAATCAGGAGGATTGGCATGTCTGAATTCTCTACAGCTGGGGCCATAAACTACATCCGCAGGGTTAGGTGATAGCCTGGAACCAGCCTGGCATCTAAAATGGCTGCCGTGCACGACAAAATTGTGGCATTCGAAAAAAGGCAAGATGGCGCAGCCGCTGGAAGAGATGTATCAACATATATCAGCCTCCTCAGCCACCCTCAGGAAACATAGGGGATTAGGATATGTCTCCCGCACCCCCTTATACCTAGTACTTTAATTAACGAAGCACAAAATGGCGAATTCCCGTTTCGCTACCAGTTTGCGGCCCAGTTCGCGGCCCGTGAAGCGCTTCTACCGTGAAAAATCATTTTTTTTTTATTTTCCCCACGGGACCCTTTAATAACCCCAACAACATTCCTAGGGGGTCAAGAGGGGGATACCTTGCCCCCTTTCATTAAATTCCCCCTTAGTTTTTCACCTTTTCTTCTCTCTCGATCCTACCGAGAGACAAGATGGCGGCCGCTCCGGACTGTCACGCAGCAAAAAAAAAAAAAAAGCTCACGCACAGCCGCTGGAAGAGATGTATCAACATATATCAGCCTCCTCACCCACCCTCAGGAAACATAGGGGATTAGGATACGTCTCCCGCACCCACTTATAACTAGTAATTTAATTTACGAAGCACAAAATGGCGAATTCCCGTTTCGCTACCAGTTCGCGGCCGCGCTTCTACCGTGAAAAATCATTTTTTTTTATTTTCCCCACGGGACCCTTTAATAACCCCAACAACATTCCTAGGGGGTCAAGAGGGGGATACCTTGCCCCCTTTCATTAAATTCCCCCTTCGTTTTCCACCTCTTCTTCTCTCTCGATCCTACCGAGAGACAAGATGGCGTCCGCTCCGGACTGTTTAGAATGTTGACAGACACCGGAGAGCCAATCAGCTTTCTGCGCGCAAAGTTCCGATAAGCGAAAAGTAAGCGGACCGGATCGCTGCCCAGAGCGCTGTTACAGATATATATCTTGGTTTGAACGTTAATTTCTCAAAAACTACTGGAGCACATATATTGAGACCTAGCAAAGGCACATCGGGCTAACAGTCCCTACAATTTTGCCAAGTTTCGTGCAAATCCATTCAGCCGTTCGAGCTAAAAGTGAGTCCAACCGCCCTATGGAAAAATGAATGGGAAAAACGTGTTTTGGGACCCCCCTTTTTTCTCAGCCCCCCCTTGACAAAACCCCACCAAATTTTCAGGGGCTGCTCAGAAACAAAATGTGCCATTTTCCTGAAAATTTCAGCCGATTCCGTCCACAAACGCCAAAGTTATTAGACATAGAATTTTCAAAAGTCCCATAGGGAAAAAATTCTAACTATATATACCTACTGGCGATAGCCAGTAGGTAATATATTTTTATATATATATATATATATATATATATATATATATATATATATATATATATATATATATATATATATATATATATATATATATATATATATATATATTACCTACTGGCTGTCGCCAGTAGGTATATATAGTTAGGATTTTTTGTCTATGGAACCTTTGAAAATTCTATGTCTAATAACTTTGGCGTTTGTGGATGGAATCGGCTGAAATTTTCAGGAAAATGGCACATTTTGTTTCTGAGCAGCCCCTGAAAATTTGGGGGGGTTTCGTCAAGGGGGGCCGAGAAAAAAGGGGGGTCCCAAAACACGTTTTTCCCATGTTAATTTCCATAGGGCGGTTGGCCTCACTTTTAGCTCGAACGGCTGAATGGATTTGCACGAAACTTGGCACATGACCTGTTATGCGGCATAGGGCTACAAAAAGCGTAGAAAATCCGTTGGCACGTGAGGCGGCGTCAGTAGCGGACCGATGTGCAACTAGGCGAAGGCAGCACAACGCGCCGAGATCCGGATGGCACCGAGGTGGTGTCCAGCAAATTGCCGCACTGGTGTGGCCATCCTACAATGCTGCGCCGAAAGACGGCGTGTCCAGCTGAGTTCCGGTCACTCTTGCGGTACAGTGACTCGAACGCGCCGAGATCCGGATGGCACCGAGGTTGTGTCCAGCAAGTTGCCGCACTGGTGTGGCCATCCTACAATGCTGTGCCGAAAGTCGGCGTGGGGTGCCCCGTTGGCTTACGAGGTGATGTCAGTAGTGGACCGATGTGTGAATAGGTCGGAACCAGCACAAGGCGCCAAGATCCGAATGGCAAGTCCTGGATGTTGAGTGCCATAGTTGAGAGTTCTGAGCAGTGCTTGTAAGACTATCTGAAGCTTATTTGCACCTGCTGCAGCTTCACTATTGCCCGAGGTGGTGTCCAGCAAATTGCTGCACTGGTGTGGCCATCCTACAATGCTGCGCCGAAAGATGGCGTGTTCAGCTGAGTTCCGGTCACTCTTGCGGTACAGTGACTCGAACGCGCCGAGATCCGGATGGCACCGAGGTGGTGTCCAGCAAGTTGCCGCACTGGTATGGCCATCCTACAATGCTGCGCCGAAAGATGGCGTGACCAGCTGAGTTTCGGTCACTCTTGTGGTACAGTGACTCGAACGCGCCGAGATCCGGATGGCACCGAGGTGGTGTCCAGCAAGTTGCCGCACTGGTGTGGCCATCCTACAATGCTGCGCCGAAAGTCAGTGTGGGGTGCCCCGTTGGCTTATGAGGTGATGTCAGTAGTGGACCGATGTGTGAATAGGTCGGAACCAGCACAAGGCGCCCTGCACTGTTGAGCTTTTTTCAATGCCTGTTTTTTGTTGTTTCCCCTCCATCAAAAATAAAAAAAAAATATAAAACTGTGCAAAAATACAAAAAAATGTTTAGAAAAGCAGTGCTTGTAAGACTGTCTGAAGCTCTTTTGCACCTGCTGCAGCTTCACTATTGCCCTGGTGTGGCCAAAGATCGCCCATGACATAGGCGGCCGGCTCCCGAGGTCCGGCGGAACTTTTTTCCTTTTCCTTTCTGCTTCTTGTCCCACAATCCGTTTCACCTGAAGACACGACCAGGTTCCTGAATGTGTGCAGGGGGACACTATTGATTGAATGAAAATGGCGGCTTGACACAAAGCTGACTCAAGCGTTGCTGTTGATGCTATACAGACAAAAATTGGTTTTCAGTTTGTACATTCTTCAGGATTTTTTTTTCCATCCAAGGCTGATTGAGAGTTTGTAGAAAAATGGCTTCAGATTTTCCACATATTACTCTTCAACATTCTTCCTAAATGTAACAATGTGAGACTCACTAGGAGAACGGCTGTTTATCTTTCCTTTCAAAATGCTGCCAACAATATTTTCTGAATGGAAGACACCATCTTGTAGCATAAAGGGCCGAAAGGGGTTCTGGTCTGGCCGATTGTTGGTGGAGACATTTTGACTATATCTTGGGCCTGCCCGGCCTCGCCCAAAATGGCGCCGGTATAAATGGGACTCGTAACTCCTTGCCCGCAAATGTATATCTAGAAAATTTTATTGTAAGTGGCCCTGTCTTATTTTAATTACAAAATGTACGTCCACCGATTCCGCAACTGTTAGACACCTTAGTTCTTGCAACCTAATGGCCCGCTCGTTACGTTCCTCTACAGTGTAAATGTCTCCTCATCATATACGATTTCAGTTTGCTCCGTGGCCGGCCCACGTGGTTATAGGCCCGTATTTGTATACTGACATTTTCACAATAAAGGTTTTTAAAACAAAACACGGTAGTAGTATTTACATTGGTAAAGTTTTTACTTTTAGTCACTGTTTTCGAATCAGTAAAAGGCAAGTGAAATAAAGCAGTCCAATTACATGACGGATAAAAGGTATAATATGTAGGAACGCAGTAAAGATAAATGGTCAAGGGCAGTTGTGTTTTCCACTCCTGCAACATAAAGTGATCAATAAGAATCTGATAATCAGGCGTATCGGCGACTAAGACAGCAGGCCGAGTCTCTTTTACTCAACGGCTCCGTCATGGAACGAAGAAACGCCCTTTTTCTCGAAAAAGGAATATATTTTACTTGCAGGACAGTTGTAAATTTTCCGGGAAAGTACATTAGCCTGGAATATTATAACATATATGTTTAAAAAAAAATAATGTTCGAAAACAATAAAAAGCGTAGTTTTTAGGTCATATGACCAAGCTTTTCATCATTAAAATAACAAAAGTAAAATGAACCAATGAAAAGTTTTATTAACAAGTCACATGACCTGTTATGCTTACGTTACGCGCTGCGCGGCGCGCCCCGGATCACTTCCGGGTGCGCTAACGCGGCGTGTCATATAACGCATTACGCGACAATGTAGGTCAAGAATATAGTCAAAATGTCTCCACCAACCAGCGTTCGGAACACAACCCCTTTCAGCAGTCCAAAAAGTTCTGTTAAATGACAACAGAGGGGACAGGCAACAAGAACCATCAGTCAAAGAGGGGAGGGCAAGTTCTTCTCTTCCGGGTCATGTTGGGGCGCTACCGGAACTGATCGAATTGGTAGTCTACAGTGTTTCTGGATGTTTCAGACTAAAGCTGGCGTCAGCATGAGAGCACCACCATCTCGTAGCTCAGTCGTGGCCATTCCACGAGCAATCATGGCAGCCGCTCCCCACCAGAAGCCTGCGGGAGTCGGGGCCCCCAAGACATTTGTAGAATCTTCAAGGCTGAGGGGACGCTTTCGAGAATGGGGCCCAAGCCCTAGTAGACAAGCGTCCGAGTTCCAAGGTGTCCCAGGGCCATTTTAGTGGACCACGCCCAAAACCGAAGAGCCGGCCGCCATTTTGAGAGTCCTGTGGCAGCCGCCTATCGCTGCACCGCAAGAGCGGGAGCAACTCAACTACATGGTGAGCGAGACGCTGTAGTCGCAAGAGCGGGCGGTAAACAGCTGAATGGCGGAAGAGGCACAGTGTAGCAAAAGCGGGCGGAATGGCAACTGAAACGGTAAAGGGGCACCTCACTACAGCGTGTCTTCAGGTCAAACGGATTGTGGGACAAGGTCCAGAATGGAAGAGTCACCAAAAGGCAAAAAGTTCAGCCGGACCCCGGGAGCCGGCCGCCTATGTCGGGGCGATCTTAGGCCACACCAGGGCAACACGACTTGGGGAGGGGGCAGGAGCCAAGCGCCCCCTCCCAGTCCGTGCCACCACACCGTATGTTGAAAATCTGAAGCCATCGTTCTACAAACTCTCAACCAGCCTTGGATGGAAAAATCCTGAAGAATGTACAAACTGAAAACCAGTTTTTGTCTGCATAGCATCAGCAGCAACGCTTGTTATCAGAGTGCATGAGTTTCATGCTCGATCGATTGAGCTAGCCGGATCAGGCAACAAAAAGTATAAAATAGTTATGTAAATAGTTATTTAATAAAATGTTTTACCCTGTTACTTTGCTGGTGTGTTGTATATATTTATAATATTTGCATAGAGTTTATCGTTATTTTGGGTGGGGTGGGTGGCGGAGCCGAGCTGTCTTGCAGCCATCATGGTGTGGAGCTCAGTTCATCTCACTAGTTTCGTATTTCTCATGAAGGGTTGTTCCTAATGTTTCTATTTTAGCGAGGTCAAAAAGAGATCCCATTAGTGGCCTACTGATTTTGCTCAATTACTTTTGTTTTTTTACACGATTTTTCACTATCTGCAAAGACTAAACAGAGTATTGCGACTCTGTGCTTGTTTGTAAATAG
>NW_028242868.1:0-1000 GCF_964263255.1 Lissotriton vulgaris
TATCCTCTGTATTCCTGGGGCCTCATTTATGACTTGTTGCCGTAGGGAAGCGCAGCAGGCCTTCCCGCTGCGCTTCCCTACGGCAAAAGAAAAGGGCAGAAATGCGCCGTATCTATAAGATATGGCGCATTCCTGTCCTTTTCCCCTGCGCCGGCGCACAATGGGCTGCCTGCGCCAGCGCAGGCACCTTTGCACAATGGTGCAAGGGTGCCTGCGTTGCGGGGAAGATTATTTTTGTGCAGGACGGGAAACCTTTCTGTACAAAAATAATCACAAGAGGCTTTTCCTCTTTCTATGTGTGCTGTAGAATGCAGCACACATAGAAAAAGGAAATACGAGGCGAAATAAAGACATTTCTCCCTGTTGCGCCTCCCTTACGCCTCCCCTGGGGAGGCGTAAGCTTTTGGCACTGCTTCAGAGTTACGATTTCTCGTAAATCTGGGGCAGTGTCAAAAGGCCATGGATGTTGCTGGGAACGCCCCCAGCAACACCCATTGCACGCCCCTTTAACGCAGAACACTGCGTTAAAGGGACTGATATTTATCAGGCAGCAGTACGCCCCAAAAACTGGCGTACTGCTGCCTGATAAATACCACGCAGGCTTCTGTGCCACGGAACTTCATGAAAATTGAAGTTCCGATGGCGCAAGGGGCCTCATAAATGAGGCCCACAGTGTTCTGGAACGGGTTGAATGCATGCCTCTGCCAGAAGGTGAAGGAGGGGGGGACACCCCGACCCACGCTACCTTCTCTTGGCAGTAGACCTCCTCTACCTGGTGGTGCTCCGCGGGGTCCCATACCTCCCCGCAGTGGTGGAACGCTGCGTCCCCGAAAAGATTGCACAAATAAAAAAACATTAAGACCCGCCTCTTTTTGGGAGAGCTATTACCTAAATACATCGCAAACCGAAACATAGCATCCGTCATAAGCAACTAACTTGCAAAGCTTCCAACATTAAAGTGAAAAAAGATCTGATTACCTCGCAACAGATGCAGGTGGTG